>NW_014577374.1:53619-68813 GCF_000485595.1 Priapulus caudatus
GTCCTAAGAGCCGCGAACAGCAGAAACGATGCTTCCTTATCGTCGACCGCTTTTCTCTATCGCAAGCAACAACTCTTATTTGGCAGCGAGATTTCTCATGCATGATATGCTGCGCATTGATGTCGCCGATTATCTCTGAACGCCAGAGCGTTTAGAAGACCATCGAGACATATTCACGCGCGCGCGTAGTTTCTCATTACGTCATTGTCGCTCTTACGCATGTCATCCAATCGCTAATCAATTAGAATTCCAAAGACGACGCGGAACCTTATAAAGTGACACCAACGAAAAAAAGACTGTGCGCGGCGTAAACCGCCTGTCTTCGGTCTTAGCACAATGCGCGTTGGCGCCATCGGGCCACTGAATGTCGGCGCACTGGATTTTGAGGAGTTGGTCGAGCTGATCACGGGCCGGGGTTTGGGCGACGCAAAATTGCGTTGTGCTGTCGGAGTTAGCCCGAAGCACTTTGAGCTCATGATCTCGTTGAATGTCCGGCGGAGGGGATAACGCGAGCGGCGCTGCTGCTGCTGTTTGCTGGCTTGCTGTTTGCCATACGTTTGCTAACTGCGACTGTTGCTGCTATTACTGCTGCTGCGCTGCTGCTCTATGCTGCCAATATGCTGTTGCTCTTCTACTAACTTGCGACTACTGGCTACGCTACGCGCTATTCTGGCTGGCTGCTGCTGTTCTATACTGTTGCGCTTCTATCTACTCGCTACTACTGGCTACTGCTACTGAAACTTATCTGCCTACTGCGCTTGCTACTGCTAACTGCTGCGGTACCTCCGACTACTACTACTACTAACTACTGACTACTAACTACTACTACTACGACTACTACTACTACTAATCTACTACTACACTGTACTACTTATTACTGGACTACTACTACTGACTGACTATACTAACTAACTACTACTATCACTACTACTACTACTACTACTACTTACTAACTAACTACTACTACTTATCGACTACTACTTACTACTACTACTCCACCAACCACTAGCCAGACCACCATCCAGCCGACACCACCTACGCCCCTGCCGCTCCACACCGAACACCGACCAGCCTCCACCACTACTATACTATATTACTACTTACTACTACACCTACACTAACTACTACTACTATGACTACTAACTCACTACCTACTACACTAACTAACTACTACTAGTACTACTACTACTACTACATAACGACACTACTTACTATACTGACTAATTAACTACTACTACTACTACTAGTAAGTAGTAGTACTACGACACAACCGATACCCCCCACCCCTAACCCCCACCACTCACCACCGATCCACCCGACCACCACCACACACCAACTACCACTATACTACTGACACTACGTACTACTTACTACTACTCTCACTACTAACTACTGACCTGACTACTACAGTACCTATTACTAACTGACTCTACTACACTACTACTACAACTACTACTATCGACACTACGTACTGACTACTCTTACTACTAACACTGAACTGTACTACTACTACTAACTGACTAGCTACTACTACTACTACTACGAGTACGGCTGTTGCTGCTGCTGTGTCGGGCTGCTATATTGCTACCTACTGAGGCGGCTTGAAGCTGCTGCTGTAGCTACTGCTGCTTCGTGCTTGCTGCGCTGCTTCCTGCTGCTGGCTGCTGCTGCGGGAGGTGATTTGCCGCCCGGCAGACATTGAGTTGACAGTATTACGATATGGGTTGCTTGGGTCGGTCCTGGTGTGACCGACACGCGCGGCTGCTCTTGTACGTTACGTTACGTTAGCATCGTTACGCTTATACAGCTGAAATAATCTCAACGTCACGTCACTTGCGTCACATGCCATGTCTCCGCGTCACGCTATTCCCTCATCAGTTTACTGGACTTCGCTAACGATTGAGTTACGTTAGCTCACGTCACGTCACCGTCGAGGTCCACGTTACATTACGCTCTTAACTTCACGCACGTTCCGCTACGTTGCGTTGCATTTCGACTTTACACCGTTGCATTCCCGTTACGGTTTAATGCAGTCCGTTATATGTTCGTTAGTTACGTCGTTACGGTCCTAATTACGATTACTTATTATTGTCTCGACATGAAGCGTTTAGCAGTGGGGCCGCGGACATATTCGCCGACTGTAGGTAAGGTGCAAGAATATGGTAATATAATAACGTGAAGACCTCGTGAATGCACCTGCGCCAGGCTGTCATGGCTGAATAACACTGATAGGTTTAGCCTACCGTCAATGGCTATGAACAATGGGGCATGTTTTATGAGGGTGTTAAAATATGAAATCGCAGCTGGATTGAAGACCTTTAGCTCTAGAACTAATATTGCCCTTCGCTCTGCCACAAGGCACTTTGAGCAGGCAAATATTACATACAAATTTATAAATAACATTATTTCATGAAATCCACAAGTAGCGTGACTTAGTTGTCGTGGTGACTGTGACACCGAACATCGCGCTGTGCTCTTCTTTCTTAGACGAAATTGATAAACTATGAAAACAACGGTTATTATCCGGTTATTATCCGGTTATCCCGGTTAAATACGGTTATTATCCGTTTGTTCAGTGCAGCACACATCCTTGTATTGAATAAATGCTGCGTTGTATGTTTAGATCTGGCGCGGCACAATAGTCACTGATTGTTTCGCGTTAGTGTGAAAATAATGATAAAGTCTGCAACGTTTAAAAGTAATAATGAGGCCCACAAAGTAGATGTAGCAATCTCGAGGCCGATACGAAAATGTTTGAAATGAAAAGTAATGTGAACATTAATAACTAGTTTATTTTAATGGAAATAATTTTAACTGTTCGTTTATTAAACGAAACGGTTGTGGCCAATGCCCTCCACCAGCGTATGGCGAGCAGTCTTTGAGGCGCACCAGTATCTTGAATTTATCACAGAAGCCTTTTGCCACTTCAAGACACAATAAAATCTTATGAATTTATTTGTGCTGCCTGATATTAACGGGGTTGAACAAATAGGTGGCCGATTATAATATTATATATTTACTGAATGGATTACAAACATACACACACATTCAACACACAAACACATACATGCACAACACTCGCCGCGCACACACACCAGGCACAATGCACACCAGCACACACACACACACACACTGCACAGCGCGCGCGGCACGCATCAGATGCAACGCACAATGCGACACAACACGCACACAGACGCACACTCGCACTGACGCTACTGCACACGTACCACACACACGACGCACACACATCTTGCTAGGCCCGCTGCTTCCGGCGCGGCGTGCACACACACGCACACACAAAATCGCACACACACGCCACACGCGAGTAACAGACACGAGTACACACACGGACTGCACACAGGCTGCCACGCGATTACGCACTAACACGCGCACACGACGCCACGCACACAACAAGGGGTGTAGCAACAACGCACACGCACCCACACACACACACACACTACCAGCGCACGGCACGTGCACAAACACACAGGCACACACGGGGGGCAGGAGACGCACGCACACAGACACACACACGACACCACCACACACATAACACACACACTACACCACACCACACACACAACGTGCACACACACACAACAACACTACCCCACGCGCCCACCACACAACTATTTATAACGCACATTACTTGAGATCGACGTGACGGTCTTCTCTGACGTAGTCTCACGAACTTCGTGAACGTGTAGTTGCGGATGGGCGCCACAGCCGAGCGTGTGTACCCGCACCGCTCGGTGACGCGCCCAAGAGAGTACCTTGCCTACCTTAAAAGCTATCGCGACACGGCAATACGGACAACGAGGCCAGCAAGTTCACCTTAATGCTAGGTCGAGCTCGATAGACCGCAGAATCAGCGGCGTCACGATTCGGACTTCATTGCGGATAGCTGCCTGAAAAATTAAAACAAGTCAAAGATGAGGAATAAATAACACGTAAAGAGTTTGTGTGTGTGTGTGTGTGTGTGTGTGTGTGGTGTGTGGTGTGTGGTTGTGCTGTGTGTGTGGTGTGTGTGTGTGGTGTGGTGTGCATTGAAGAGGGAGTGTACAAGAGAGATAGGTAGAAAAGAAAACAGAGCTAGAAAGAGAAAGATAGACGAGTAAGAGAAGAAAAAGAAAAAGAACCGCAATAGAAAAGGATAGTTAATTTAATAAAATGGATAGATGGATGGATGAAAGGTGGGTTGATGAATGGAATATAAGATGGATTGATGCTAGACGGATGATGGATGATGAGGAATGGATGCGATGGAGGATGGAGGATGGATGGACGGATGGAGTGATGGATGGATGGATGGATGGATGGATGGAGTGATGAATGGATGATACGATGATGGATGGATGGATGGCAGGATAGATGGGATGATGGATTGGATGATAGATGGATTAGATGGATGGATGGATGTTGATTGATGGATCGGATGAATGATGATGGAGTGGAATGGATGGAATGGACTGGATGATGGATGGATGATGGATGGATGGATGATGGATGGATGAATGACTGAATAGAATGGATGATGGATGGATAGATGATGGATGGATGATGGATGGATAGATGGATGGATGGATGAATGATGGTGGTGATAGATGGTATGATGGAGGATGGATGGATGGATGGATGGATGGATGAATGGATGGATGGGATGGATGGATGGATGATGACTGGATGGATGGAACGACGGATGATGCAAATAGATGGAGCTGATTGATTGATAGATGGATGTAGATGGATGGATGATGGCTAGATGATAATGGAATGATAGATGGAAGAGTGATGGAGTGGATAGAAATGGATGGAAATGGATGGAATAATGATGAATGATAGATAGAGGTATGATGATGGATACATAGATAAATAAATAAACAAGTATTAATAGATAGACAGATAGGTATATAGATATAAAGATAGATGATAGATAGATAGATAGATAGATAGATTAAGATAATAGATATATAGATAGATAAGTAGAATAGAATAAATAGGTAATAATCTAATAGAAATTAGGAGAAGAAACATTCGGTGTGAGTAGAAAGAGGGACAGAAGAAAGAAAGAACGAGAACCAAGAGAGAGAGGCGCATCGCAAGAGAAGAAAGAGAGCGTTATCGAACCTGTATAGAGTGAAAAAACGCCGAAAAAGGAGAGAAAGGAGAAGGGGAGGGAGGTAAGGGAGCGCACGGAGAGGTCGAAAGAAAAGAAAAAGAAAAGAGAGGGAGAGAGAAGAGAGAGAGCAGCGAGAACAAGGAGAGAGAAGAAGAGCGCGAGAGAAGGTGAAAGAGAGAGAGAATGCGAGAGAAGATGAGAAAGAGAGAGAGAGAGAGAGAGAGAGCGAGAGAGAGAAGGGAGAAGAGAGGCGAGAGAGAGGGAAGGGAGAGAGAGAGAGAGATAGATGAGAAAAGATGCGAGAGCTATAAGCAGCCATCCGAATCCAGCACGTAACTTTGCTACTTAACTTTCCGCCGATCCCGCCTCGTTAGGTTCAAAACAGCAAGATAATTACCAGCCACGCGCGATCAACAATATATCCACCGCTGTCCAATGCGCGCGCGATGGTGCAGATGCTCGATAACTAGACTGTCGCATCCGTCACCTACTCCGACGCGCGGTGTCGCCTGAGACGATCTGCCGTGTCAACTCGCGCGGACAGTAAGTGTAGACGCCGCGAGTATATCGCAGCTACGAGATGTCACACTGTCAGATGTCGCACGTAACACAGGCCGTTCGCTTCAGGAAACACAGCACCGTGTAATGTCGATCAGCCGCGATAGCACAGCCGGCATGTGCTTATTCCAATGTCACGTAGCCGCGCAGCGAACGGTTCCGTCTCTCTCCCACCCTCTCTCTCTGTTTTCTCTCTCTCTTCTCTCTTTCTCTCTCTGCCCTCTCTCCTTGGCTCTCCTCTCTCTCTCGTCATCTCTCATCTCTCCTCATCTCTACTCTCTCTCTCTCTCTCTCTTGGCACCCGCTCTCGCTCTCTTATCGCTCTCTCTCCGCTGTCCTGCTCTGTTCTCTCTCTCATTGCTCATCCTCTCTAGAGCGTCTCTCTCTCTCTCTTGACCCCCGCCTCTCTCGCTGTCCATCTCTCCCTCATCTCTTCAGCTCCCTCTCCCCTCCCCTCTTGCGTCTCTCCTCTCATCTTCTCTCCTCGCTTCTCACCTCTCTCCTCGCTGTCTCTCTCGCGTCCTCTCTCGTTCTCTCTCTGCTCTCTTCCCCTCTCTCTGACTCTCTCTCGTCTTCCTCTAAACCTCTCTCGCCTCTCTTTCCTCCCGCCTCTCTCGCTATTCTCTCCTCTCTACTCTTTCTCTCTCTCACACTCTCTCTCTCCGCTCATCTCCCTCCCTCTCTCATCTCTAGCTCCTCTTCTCTTAGCTCGCTCGAATCTCTACGAGTGTTTACGCGAAAGCTGATGTATCATAGCGGCACGCGCTAACTTCGCTGCGCACTGCGTTTCTCTCACACATCAGCAGGTTCCGTCGTCGCTTTCCCGCCGTAATGCGCGTATTTCGCCTCGTTCTCCAACCGCGCCAGACAAAAAAAAAAAAAAAAAAAAATTTGGGCACCGTGCGTCACGAGATGTCGACCATGCAAATGTAAGTAGGCGAGCGCTGCCGTGTGCTGGTGCTGCTTGGCGCGTACGGTGTAGCAGCAGCAGCAGCAAGCAGCATGATGGCGGCGGAGGCCAGCAGCCAGCGGAGTGAAGAATAGCAGAAAAGCGGCAGCAGCAACTAGTAGAGTAGTAAGTAGTAGTTAGAGTAGTAGTAATAGTAAGTAGGAGTATAGTAGTAGTAAGTAGCAGTAGTAAAGTATAATAGTAGTGAGTAGTTATGAAGTAGTAAGTAGTATAGTATGTGTAAGTAGTAGTAAGTATAGTAGTAGTATAGTAAAGTAGTAAGTAGTAGAAGGCAAGCGTGCAACCTTGTATCTCTGCGCAGCGCCCTCAACTAGTTCCCTTCTTCGATCTCTCTCTCTCTCTCTGTCCTCTCTCTATCTCTCCTCCTCTCTCTCTCTCTCTCTCTCTCTTCTCTTCTCATCATCCCTGTCGTCTTGTCTGATCTGTCTCTCTCTCTCTTCTTCCTCTCTCCGCGTCTGCTGTGGCGCGCGCAGTCCTTTAACAGGGGAATCGCACGGGCGCGTGAGACGCTCAGTTCAAACCGTAAGACATGCTGCGTCATGAGTCAAACCCAATGACTCGCGTTTGAACAGCGGGAGCGCGAAGTATTCCCGCCAGGGCGAGGACTGCGCACATGCGCGTTTTACACGAGCACACTGAACCCCCTAAGTCGGTAAATGAAATTGTCCCCGGGTTGATCCTTATGTAACATCAGCGATATCTGTTGGGCGTTTTTTTTGTACTTTGGCGACAAGATGGATTTTTACAGTGGCAATTTGATTTCAATATTTTTTCTATTGGATATTTTCTTATGCTATTCTAATACTACTTTATTCGATTTCATTTCTGGCGGTTAGTATCGATTAAAAAATGTCCTGAGGTGAACCCCATTAAACTAACAGTCGTTGCGTCGTCTGAGGCTTAGTGACTAGATCGAAATTCCATTCGCTACCAGTGATGTTAGCATATGTAATCAATTACATGCGGTCACTACGACTTTGGTGACATGCGGACAAATAATCTACAGGCAAATTAAACTCGATCTTATGCTCAACGACGCAAATGTTTAAGCGTAGTATGTATAAATATTCGACGGCCAACTTGGTCACGGCAGCCTACTAAAAAAACGGAGTTGATTTTATAGTTTGTCGCTTGTTCTGCGTCGGGGTTGAAGGCTGAGTTTAAATCGAAGTAGGTTTCTGGTAAAATACTCGCCATCCTGGTAATTAAAATCAATAATGGTGTGGTTGCATTCTCTTTTCTCCATTCTCTATTTGGCGGATTTCATCTGCTATTATTTGTCTACCGCAAGTCTTAATAGAAATAAAATCAACAATCTCAAGACGCAGGTACATTTTCTGGCGTGCCGCCATTTCTTTATTAACGCCATTTGTTGAAAAAAAAGTCGCAGATATTACTAATAGTCAACAGAAAATGACTGTAGAGTAATTAGGGAAATTGTCGTTCATCAAATAAATAATCATTGTAGTAACGACTAAAAAGGTTCTATTACATCGTGTAACACTAATGCAAAATTCGAGACTCATGGGCAAGCATGTATGTGAACGTTGAATTAGTCTATGTATATTAGGGCCCGAAGTTACGTCATTATATGTAATTAGCAAATTCGTGCAATTAACCATTGAGTGTCCGACAAAATGACGCAAAAACCGGAAGGAATTGCCATTTTTTCTAACCAAGGAAATAAAACAGATAAGAATAACGAATACATACTCGATTCATGTTACATGTAGCAATTTTTAAAACATAAATTAATGCTAATCGATGAAAAAAAATTATCCAGTTACCTAATTACAAATATCAAAGCTACGCTTAACCATCTTATTCAGGCTGGAGCAAAGCAACGATAGTTTCAAATAAAGGGATCACGTAAATATAAACCTCATGACAATTTAACGTGGACTGTAACGTAGCTACTAACGAAGTGATTTCTATACTCGGGTCTAATGATTAGAGTAAATGGTTCTTAGCTAAATCAATCTCAAGCGCCATTAACGCGTATTAATTGATCACGCACGAGTTTGCTAAAAAAGGCATAAACGGACGCAGGCTTAAGCCCCGGCATTCATAAGCGAATGGCGTGCGCGATCCGATTGCCTTGGCTCCAAGCGCGCCCGTTGCTCGAAATCACTCTCGTATTTAAATGAGACGCTTTTGTTACAGTTACTACCGTTCTAAAAACGAAACCGACAAATACGAGGCAGCAACACTTGTGTGGCACGCAGCGGTTTCGAATGAGACGTGACAGTAAACGCGGGCGTGTAGACATAACGCCCGGGTCGATTACGAAGGATAGGGAGCGAGAGGGCGAGTGATAGAAAACGAGAGCAGATCATACGGAGAAAGAGGCGAAGAAGAGAGAAATGGGATAAACATGGAGCGAGATAGCGAGAAGAGCGAGACAGTCCCTGAAGAACGGGAGAAGGAAGTCGACAGAGATACAGAGGGGGGAAGAAGAGGGGATGAGTGAAGCTTAGTGGCCAAATAGATAGATGTAAGCAGATGACTAGCGAAGGCGTCGGCTAATGCTATCACAGTGATTGGAAAAAAATGAGACGGGTGAATATCACGAATCGCCGATATTTATCATGTTCTCACGGCGGATTTCCATCACTATCGGCGCATAGCGCGATGGAATTGGAGACATGCTGCAAACAACAACAAATTTACCACTCGATCAGGAGTTCCAGGAAAGCGCAGTGATAATTCAAAGACGTTTTTACGGCCAGCGAGCATTCCTCAGCGCGCTTGTTTCAACTGCACCTACGCCGTTATGGTCGGTAACGGACGTAAAGTATATGAGTATAGTACTATACTATATATATTATTATATATATATAATATATATATATACCTTGCAAGCCCTGCTCGTGTGCTGAACATCGTCGATGACGTGCCCATGGACCGGTACGTCGGGTCTGCGGCATAACTTATTTACCTGGCACAACAACTGCGGAAGCGGGTTACAGTGACCGACATATGTCTTGCGATTCGGTCATTGCAGCATCAGTATACATTTGTTGAAAACAAAAGGAGCAGTTACATAATTAGGGCAATATAGTAATTTTATGTACAGGTGGTATTATGACAGCTTGATTTTTTCTGTCAGTGTATATGGTGTATTTTCACGAATTATGTCATCGACCGTCTCCTGCCATGCTTATAGCAGTTCATACACTAGTGCACAGGGCTGCTATTAGGTTAAAAGTAACCCTTACATGTCTCTGTATCGGGGTATGCGCACAGCATAGTCAAGTCTGCCGCATATCGTGAAAAAAAAAAAAAAAAAAAAAAAAAAAAAAAAAAAAAAAAAAAAAAAAAAAAAAATTACACACGCGGCAAACTGCGTTACAAACGATTATGTGGTCGACACGTTAGCGCACAGCATGCAAGCTTCGCAGCATCACTCTCTCCCCGAGTCTCACTGTGCACTCGCCCCTCTCTTCTCTGCTACATCGCATTCTTTCTCTCAGGTGCTCGCAGACCCCGCTCTCTTCTCTCTCTCCCTCTGTCTTCGTCATCATCTCTCATCTCTTCGTCTCCGTCTCTCTCGCTTTCTCGGTGTATATAAGCTAATTTCAAACATATTTTTGCAGACACCGGCGTGTTGAAAATCTTTTCGCACGCATTCGGCGTGTCGAAACATATATATTATCAAGAGCATATAAAGAAGCCTTCTTTATATGCTCTTGATATTATCACAACGCTGTAGCGATGCCATACTGCCGTCTTTTCAACGCTGTTGGCGTTCGAAAAAATACGAATCAGGTGATATTTACCACTAAAATTGGCGGTTCGATACCGCCACTTCGTTCACTTTGCTGCTCACAGGCTGTATTTTCTCTAAGAAAAAGATTTTTCAGTAACTATCAAAAAAAAAAAAAAAAAAATAAAAAAAAAAAAAATACATACTAGATGTATTTATCAATTGTTACGTTCTGCTTATCGAACGGGCAAGCATCTTATTGTTGGTTGCGCTCTAACGGCTAATAAATATTGATCACCATCATGGCTGTACATTGGCGATAGCTTGAAATTACTTGTTGTTTTGTGCCAACGTGCTTGTGTAACATATTATTCAAAACACTTCTCCCCCTTATTCCCTCTACCCTTCTCTCTCACATCTCTTCTCACACTAAATTACTCATCTTCGTCTTCAGTGCTCTGCGATCAGCTCTCTCATCTTCAAGTTTCTGCTCCTCCTTTGTGAGGCCTGGGGCAAATCTAATACATATACACCCACCGTTCTCATACTTCCTCTGCCTTTCTCATCTGCTCATCTCTCTCTCTGTCTCATTCCTCTCTCTCTCTCTCTCAACTACACACACACCATCTCGAGTATATAGTATATATAGTATATAGTATAGTATACAGTATATATAGTATATAGTATAGTATACAGTATATATAATATAGCTCAATGGTCAATATCCAAGTGAAATTCATGATATTACTTATACTAACAATAAAGATTATTGTAAATATTCTCTATTATGCACTCTTGATATGATGTATGTTAGTATATATAGTATATAGTATATATAGTATATAGTATAGTATACAGTATATAGTACTAGTATATAGTATATATAGTATATAGTATAGTATACAGTATATAGTATATAGCTCAATGGTCAATATCCAAGTGAAATTCATAATATTACTTATACTAACAATAAATATTATTGTAAATGACAAAATTAAAAATGTAAAGATAATTAGTTTATAACTCGTAAAAACATTATTGTTATGGCGTCGAGTTGAGTTTAAAACGTCAATTAAAACACTATTCCTTGCCGAGGACTAATTACTATGACGTTCTCACGTGACGTCTCTTCTTCCAGAACTTCACCGGATGTAGTTGTCTGCAGGATGCGCACAGCAATGGATCAGCACAGACAGGACTGTGCACCGCCAGGTGTCCCCACTATCACGCCTTCATTGCGCTGACGACGGTGACGGGCATCGTGACGTCACCGGGTCACATTGGGGTCATCGTGGCGACGATATGGTACGCGCAATGGCTCAATAAGTGAGATCGGAAAGTCCAGCTGTGTTATGTAGGTCACAGAAAAAGGGGGTATAAAGTGGCCGAAGTGCGCTTAGGAAAGTATATGATTAATGTAAACACTCGTGCGTTTATAGTTTTTGCATTAAAACAAACATTGCAAAATATCCCAAACGACCACAATCATATTTGTAAATGTTTATGTAAACACAAACGCACCTGTGAATTGAAGTACGATGTTAGTGAAGAGAATTATAGATCAAAAACCTAGCATAGTTCTATCCTACCCATGTTATAAAAGGGCAGTTTATACCCCCCCTTATCTGATCTCAATACGGCGGCGGGGACTTTCCGATTTGGCTTATATTCCATAGGCTCGTTAATGTTCAGGGTATAACGGTTAGAGTAAGTGTTAGGGTTATGGTTAGGGTTAGGGTTAGAGTTAGGGTTGGGCGTAGATTTAGTCTTATGGTTCGGGTTGGGGTTCGGATTAGAATTACTCTAACGGTCGGGGTTAGCGTTAGGGATAGGCTCAACGTTTGGATTAGGGTTGAGGTTAGAGTCATGCCTATCGTTATTGTTAGGCCTATCGTTATGCCTATTATAATTATTGTTAGGGTTTAGGATAGGAGTAGTATAGGGTATAGAGTATAGGGGTAGGGTAAGGGTCAGGGTTACACTTAACACAACCTCGCCGGATATCCGCTCAACCTGTCTGACTACAGGCAGAATTCATGCGACTGTATATAATATATGCGCGTGTGTACACGATATGCGGAGCTTTACTAGTGTGCGCATACCCCGATACAGAGACATGTAAGGTTATTTCACCTACATAGAGCTGTAGCACTGTGTATAACCTGTATACATGCAGGTGACATGTCGATGACATAATTCGTGAAAATACACCATATACACTGACGAAAAAAATCAAGCTGTCATAATACACCTGTACATAAATTACTAATATTGCCCTAATTATGCTCCTTTGTTTTCAACAAATGTAATGATGTGCAATGCCGATCGGCAACATCATGTCGGTCACGTAACCGCTTCCGCAGTTGTTGTGCCGGTATTAAGTTATTCCGAGACACGACGTACGTCCATGGCACGTCACGCGATGTTCGCACACGAGCAGGCTTGCAGGTATATATATATATATATATATATATATTACGTCCGTTACCCGACCATACGGGTGTGCAGTTGAACAGCGGCCTAGGAATGGTGGCCGTAAAAACGTCTTTAATTATCACTGCGTTCACTGAACTCCTGATCGAGTGTAAATTGCTTTTGTTTGCAGCAGTCTCCATTCCATCGCGCATGCGCCGATAGTTGATGGAAATCCGCCGAGAACATGGATAAATATCGATTCGTGATATTCACCCGTCTCATTTTTTCCATCACTGTGATAGCATAGCCGCCTTCGCTATTCATCTGCTTACATCTATTCATTTGCCATAAGTTCACTCATCCCCTTTCTTCCCCCCTCTTATCTCTCGCTACTTCTTCCTCCCGTTCTCAGACTGTCTCGCTCTTTCGCTATCTCGCTCCATGTTTTCCCATTTCTCTTTCTTCGCCTCTTTCTCCGTGTCTGTCTCGTTTTCTATCACTCGCCCTCTCGCTCCCTATCCTTCGTAATTGACCGGGTTATGTCTACACGCCCGACTTATGTCACGTCTCATTCGAAACCCTGCGATGCCACACAAGTGCTGTACTCGTATTTGTCCGTGTCGTATAGAACGTAGTAACTCGTAACAAAAGGTCTCACTTAATACGAGAGGGATTCGAGCGGGCGCGCTTTAGCCAAGGCAATCCGAGCGCACGCCATTCGCTTATGAATGCGGGGCTTAAGCTCTGCGTCGTTTATGCCTTTTTAAAACTCGTGCCGTGATCAATATAAGGTTAATGGCGCGAGAATGATTAGCAAGAACCATTTACTCTAATCCTAGACCAGTAATAGAAATCACTCGTAGTAGCTGTTACAGTCCACGTTAAAGGTCATGAGGTTTATATTACGTGAATCCCTTTATTGAACTATCGTTGTTGCTCCAGCCTAATAAGATGTAGGTAGCTTTGATATTTGTAATTAGTAACTGGATATTTTTTTTATCGATTAGCATTAATTTATGTAAAATTGTGTAACATGAATCGTTGTAATCGTATTCTTATTGTTTTAGTTATTGTGTTAGAAAAAATGGCAATCCTTTCCGGTTTTGCTCATTTGTGGACACTCATGTAATGCACAATTGTAATTAATAATAATGACGTAACTTCGGAGGCCCTAATATACATAGACTAATCAACGTTACATACATGCTTGCCATGATTCGATTTTCATAGTTTACACGATGTAATAGAACCTAGTATACTACATGATTATTATTGATGAACGAAATTCCCTAATTACTCTGAAGTCATTTTCTGTTGCATATCGTAATATCTGCACTTTTTTTTCAAAAATGGCGTTAATAAGAATGGGGCACGCAGAAATAATGCGTCTTGAATATGTTGATTTTATTCTATTAAGACTTGCGTAGACAAATAAATAGAATGAACTCGCCAAAAAGAGAAATGGAGAAAAGAGAAATGCACTACACATTATAGATTTTTATACCAGGATGCGAGTATTTACAGAACCTATTGGATAAACTCGCTTAACCACCGACGCAGAAAACGAAACTATAAAAATCAAACTCCGTTTTTTACGTAGGTGCGCGTGACAAGTGGCCGTCGAATATTTATACATATACGCTTAAAACATTTGCGTTGAAGCATAAGAATCGAGTTAATTTCCTGTGATTATTCGTCGCATGTCACCAAACGTCGTATGCCGCTGTAATTGATTACATAATGCTAACATGAAGTAGAAGCCGAATGAATTTCTATCTTGTCACTAAGCCTCAGACGACGCAACGCTGTCTAGTTTAATGGGGTTCACTCAGACACTTTTTTAATCGAAACTAACCGCCAGAAATGAAATCGAATAAGTATGTATTGAAATAGCATAAGAAAATATCAATAGAAAACATATTGAAATCAATTGCCACTGTAAAAAAATCCATCTTGTCGCCAAAGTACAAAAAAACGCCAAGTAGTCGTATGTCATAGGATCAACCCGGGGACAATTTTCCATACCGAGCTTAGGGGGTCAGTGTGCTCGTGTAAACGCGCATGCGCAGTCTCTCGTGGCGGGATACTTCGCGTCGTCTGTTCAAACCGCGAGTCATTGGGTTGCACTATGCGCAGCTGTCTTACGGTTGAACTGACGTCTCACGCGCCGTGCGATTCCCGTTAAAGAGCGCGCGCCACACAGACGCGGAGAGAGTGAAGAAGAGAGAGACAGACAGACAGACAGACAGACAGACAGGGAGAGAGAGAGAGAGAGAGAGAGAGAGAGAGAGAGAGAGAGAGAGAGAGAGAGAGAGAAGAAGAAGAAGTAGGAGGACGGCGTCGACGAGACGAAGTAGTAACGGTACGGTACGTCGTCGTTCGTACGTTACGTACTTACCTTAACTTAACTAACTTTAATTTAACTT
>NW_014577374.1:68838-70301 GCF_000485595.1 Priapulus caudatus
GTGTGTGCGTGTGTGCGTGTGTGCGCATGTGCGTGCATGTGCGTGCGCGCGCGCGTGCGTGCGTGTGTGTGTGTGTGTGTGTGTGTGTGTGTGTGCGTGTGTGCATGTATGTGTTTGTGTGTGAATGTGTGTGTATGTGTGTAATCCATTAGTAATAATATAATCATATAATCGGCACCTATTGTCAACCCGTAATATCAGCAGCACAAAATAAATTTGGTAAACTCTCATCAGATAAGATTTTATGTGTTTGAAGTGGCAAAAGGCTTCTGTGTAACTTAAGATACTGTGCGCTCAAAGACTGCTCGCCATACGTGGTGAGGGCATGGCACAACCGTTCGTTTACATAAAACGAACAGTTAAATTATTTCCATAAAATTAACAGTTATTAAGTTCCACATTACATTTTCACATTTCAAACATTTTCTATCGCTCCGATTTACATCTACTTTGTGGGCCATCATTATTGCTTTTAACGTTGCAGCTTTATCATTTTTTCCATAACGCGAAACAATCAGTGACTATTGTGCCGCGCCAGATCTAAACATCACGCAGCAATTTATTCAATAAAGTGTGAACAAGATAATAACCGTATTTAACCGGATAACCGGATAATAACCGGATAATAACCGTGTTTTCATAGTTTATCATTTCGTCTAAAAGAAGAGCCAGCGCGAGTTGCGGTGTCACAGTCACACAGACACTAAGTCACGCTTGTGATTTCATGAAATAATGTATTTATAATGGTATGTAATATTTGCCTGCTCGTGCCTGTGGCAGAGCGAAGGGCTATAGTTCTAGAGCTAAAGTTAATACCGCTGCGATTCTCATATTAACACCCTCATAAACATGCCCCATGTTCCATAGCCATGACGGTAGACTAAACCTATGTGTTATTCGCATGCAGCTGCAGCAGGTGCATTCACGAGGGCTTCACGTATTATATTACCTATTCTTGCACCTACCTACAGTTCGGCGATATGTCCGCGGCCCCACTGCATAACGTTCATGTGGACATATAACGTAACGTATAGGACGTAACGGACGTAACGTAACGAACATAACGGACTGCATAACGTAACGGAATGCAACGTGTAAGTCGAAATGCAACGCAACGTAGCGGAACCTGGCGTGAGTAAGAGCGTAATGTAACGTGACCTCGCGTGACGTGACGTGACGTAACGTAACTCAATGTAGCGTCAGTAACTGTTGAGGAAACGTGACGCGACATGGTGTGACGCAACGTGACGTGACGTGAGATTATTCAATGTATAAGGTAACGTGACGTAACGTAACGTAACGTACAAGTTGCTTTTCAGCAGCGCGCGTGTCGGTGTGAATACTGTCAACTCAATGTCGCGGGCGCAATCACCTCCCCGCAGCAGCAGCAGCAGCAGCAGCAGCAGCAGCAGCAGCAGCACGAGCAGCAGTAGCTACAGCAGCAGCAAGCAGCAGTAGTAGCA
>NW_014577374.1:70326-86257 GCF_000485595.1 Priapulus caudatus
GTCCTAAGAGCCGCGAACAGCAGAAACGATGCTTCCTTATCGTCGACCGCTTTTCTCTATCGCAAGCAACAACTCTTATTTGGCAGCGAGATTTCTCATGCATGATATGCTGCGCATTGATGTCGCCGATTATCTCTGAACGCCAGAGCGTTTAGAAGACCATCGAGACATATTCACGCGCGCGCGTAGTTTCTCATTACGTCATTGTCGCTCTTACGCATGTCATCCAATCGCTAATCAATTAGAATTCCAAAGACGACGCGGAACCTTATAAAGTGACACCAACGAAAAAAAGACTGTGCGCGGCGTAAACCGCCTGTCTTCGGTCTTAGCACAATGCGCGTTGGCGCCATCGGGCCACTGAATGTCGGCGCACTGGATTTTGAGGAGTTGGTCGAGCTGATCACGGGCCGGGGTTTGGGCGACGCAAAATTGCGTTGTGCTGTCGGAGTTAGCCCGAAGCACTTTGAGCTCATGATCTCGTTGAATGTCCGGCGGAGGGGATAACGCGAGCGGCGCTGCTGCTGCTGTTTGCTGGCTTGCTGTTTGCCATACGTTTGCTAACTGCGACTGTTGCTGCTATTACTGCTGCTGCGCTGCTGCTCTATGCTGCCAATATGCTGTTGCTCTTCTACTAACTTGCGACTACTGGCTACGCTACGCGCTATTCTGGCTGGCTGCTGCTGTTCTATACTGTTGCGCTTCTATCTACTCGCTACTACTGGCTACTGCTACTGAAACTTATCTGCCTACTGCGCTTGCTACTGCTAACTGCTGCGGTACCTCCGACTACTACTACTACTAACTACTGACTACTAACTACTACTACTACGACTACTACTACTACTAATCTACTACTACACTGTACTACTTATTACTGGACTACTACTACTGACTGACTATACTAACTAACTACTACTATCACTACTACTACTACTACTACTACTTACTAACTAACTACTACTACTTATCGACTACTACTTACTACTACTACTCCACCAACCACTAGCCAGACCACCATCCAGCCGACACCACCTACGCCCCTGCCGCTCCACACCGAACACCGACCAGCCTCCACCACTACTATACTATATTACTACTTACTACTACACCTACACTAACTACTACTACTATGACTACTAACTCACTACCTACTACACTAACTAACTACTACTAGTACTACTACTACTACTACATAACGACACTACTTACTATACTGACTAATTAACTACTACTACTACTACTAGTAAGTAGTAGTACTACGACACAACCGATACCCCCCACCCCTAACCCCCACCACTCACCACCGATCCACCCGACCACCACCACACACCAACTACCACTATACTACTGACACTACGTACTACTTACTACTACTCTCACTACTAACTACTGACCTGACTACTACAGTACCTATTACTAACTGACTCTACTACACTACTACTACAACTACTACTATCGACACTACGTACTGACTACTCTTACTACTAACACTGAACTGTACTACTACTACTAACTGACTAGCTACTACTACTACTACTACGAGTACGGCTGTTGCTGCTGCTGTGTCGGGCTGCTATATTGCTACCTACTGAGGCGGTAGCCGTAGCAGTAGCAGTAGTAGCGGTAGTAGAAGCAGCAACAGTATAGCAACAGCAGCAGCAGCAGTAGCCGTAGCAGTAGCAGTAGTAGCGGTAGTAGAAGCAGCAACAGTATAGCAACAGCAGCAGCAGCAGTAGCCGTAGCAGTAGCAGTAGTAGCGGTAGTAGAAGCAGCAACAGTATAGCAACAGCAGCAGCAGCAGTAGCCGTAGCAGTAGCAGTAGTCGCAGTAGTAGAAGCAGCAACAGTATGGCAGCAGCAGCAGCAGCAGCAGCAGCAGCAGCAGCAGCAGCAGCAGCAGCAGCAGCAGCAGCAGCAGCAGTAATAGCAGCAACAGTCGCAGTAGCAACAGTATGGCAACAGCAGCAGCAACAGCAGCAGCAGCCGCCGCCGCGTTTCCCTCGCGACATTCACGAGATCAATGAGCTCAAGTGTCGGCTAACTCCGACAGCAAAAAGCAATTTGCGTGATCAAGCTCGCCAACTCTCAAATCAGGTGCGCCGATTCAGTGGCCGTGGCGCAACGCGCATTGTTGCTAGCCGAAGCAGGGTTTACGCCGCGACAGTTTTTCCTCGTGGTGTCACTTTATAGCTTTCCCGCGTGTCTATGGAATTCATAATTGATAGCGAGGGGATGACCATGCGGGAGCGAAATGCGTAAGAGAACTACGCGCGCGGTTGATATGTCTCGATGGGTCTTCTAAACGCTGGGCGTTCAGAGATACTCGGGACATCATGCCGCAGATATCATGCATGAGATCTCGCTGCAATAAGAGTTGTTGCTGCGATAGAGAAAAGCGTGTCGACCGTAGAAGCATCGTTTCTGCTGTCGCGCTCTATTTACGTGCATAATACGCGCATTATTTGACACGCAACTTTCTCTGATAGTGCTATTTTGTATTAGCCGCTAAACACTAACTACTCGCCATTAAGGATAACGGCTTCAGGATTGCTCAGTTCAGAGAACTACTGGGCACACCAGGGAGGGTACATTACCCCCTTTGACCTCTGATTCGATCCAATTTTCAGTAATCACAGCACGCCCTAAAATATTGCAGCGAGAGGTCTTCGCCAAACTATTCTTTTTCGAGCGTATAAAAAAATCTGTACATATACATTGAATTTGAAAAGTGTGATGTCGCCGCACAGCTGAGCTACGTTTGTCACTTCCTTCCTTTCTCCATCTGCGTCAAATTATGCTCGTGTAAGTTTCTTCAACAGCCGGAATCCTTGGCTAGTAGCTAGGGCCTACAAAACCCTCGCTAAGCGCGCAGGTTACTAATAGCACCCTCCTTGTAACCTAGCAACGAACTGTAGCGGCTGTTACTTGTCCAACCTGTTATTTTTACGCTATAGACATAATATTATACACGAGGCGGCCACATCGCACAGCGGCACACATTACACACATACCCACCACAGTGCACCACACCGCACCCACACCCACACACACACACACCTACCACCACCCGACAACACAACACACACCACCACACACACAACACATCACGCACGCAACGCACTGCAGCCGCACGACAAGCAGGCGGCGACGGCTATTTGCACACAGCAGGACATCGACAGCGGCCATCGATCTGCGCACAGGCTCACCACACTATCGGTCTTAGAGATTGACTGAGGAGACCGGGGCCGCGCGAACGATGTGCGAGGAGAGACCGACAAAGAGGTAAGGGCCGGGGATGTGCAGGGGGGGGCCGAAGGGGCGTGTTCTTAGAACGCCGTGGCGGGTCGCGTGGGAGTGGGAGAGCGGGAGGCGGACTGCCAAGAGGACGCGGAATGGTGGTAAGCTGGAGAGGGCGTGACTTATGAGATTGTAGAGGGGGGCAGGTGGTGATCACACAGGGAAGGGGGCGCTGGCGCGCAGGCCTGCAATTCTTGTGAATGCACGAGGATCCAGTGGAGGCCGGCAGAGATGGGGAGAGCACTAGACGACGAGAGGCCGGCAGTAGCTTGGGGACGGCGTCGGTGGGGGAGCAGGGCCGCGGCAGGGATGCAGGGCGCTGCAGAAGGGCGCGCAGGACGCGGAGGGAGGGGGAGCCACCAAGACGCAAGCGGGAGTGGCCAGGGGCGGAAGGTAATTACTTGACCTGGACCGGCAGCCCTCTTGAGATCGCCGCAACCATGTCGGACGTGTGAAGACGGGGTCAAGAAGAGAAAGAGTGAAACTACAGAAAACCCATCCGCCGCAGGGGGGTAGAGGTAGTCGCGGAGGTGGGCACTGGCAGTGACGATGGCGGCGCAGGCCGGCCGGTGGTCCGCGCGGGCAAGGAGTGGTATAGGGGTCCACCTATCGGCTAGAATGACAACAGCGCGCTATAATGATGAGACGGCTGCAAGTGAGACAGTCTGCCAGGTTCGAGCTGGAAGTCGCGAGAGGGGTTTAGGATCAACGGTCGGGGCAAACGAGGCGAGCAAAATCGAGGGCACTGCGGGCGCGCGAAGGTTTTGACCTGAGGCTGAGTCCACAGTGCTATTTTTACACGGCGACCAACGCACACGTGGACCGCAAGCGTTATATTTTCAGTGGCAGGGGCCTTGAAAAAATATTCGGACCCGACCCGAACAATCCCACCGGGTCGTCGACCCACTCCGAGACATGCCAACCGCACGATGCCGCGAACAAGAAAAGAACAAGAGAAGGCCTATTGGATCCTAACATGGTAAACACCGATAGATCCAACATACGGAAGATTCAACCCTATGCGGTCGAAATCGGAATGGATAGGAAGACTATGCACAGGTACCCTGCCTAACATGGGGAATCAACGTGAGGGCTGAATCCGGCCTAGCCAGACGAGCCCCAGGGTAGCGAGCATTATCGATTCACGTTTTTAAACAGCATGTGGGTGAGTGTGGGCGGGGGGTGATGCTGGAGGTCGAAGGCGTCGCTTGATGGGGCGTACGGTGGACGGCGGTACTATATATATATATATATATAGTAGTATAATATATAGTATAATTTAGTAGATCGTAGGCACTTGCCTAGAAAGCATGTGAGTAAGTAGTCTATATATATATATTTGATATATATGATAATGCTGCTGGTTTGGCATGGTGTACAATTACGGTTGCGTATACGCCGTACGGACGGCGCCATGGAAAATGAACGGTCGATGGGTTTACCATTCATTTCTTAAATATCAAGTGTGGCTCGGCGCTCGCGCCGGCAGCTGCCGCTAGTAGGAATGTCGTGAGGGTACCGCGCGTAGCGAGACGCAATGAGAGACCTCGTGCCAAGCGAGACACAGGAGTCAGACTGGAGGATGCCATGCGATATGGCCATAATAATGATTCACATATATATATCGCTATTTGTATTACCTGCCGTTATTATAGGAGAGGGATGTGTTGGGGCCAAAATTTCATGGACTTTTCTGCTTATGTAAGGGATAACATTTTGAATTATTGGCTCTCGCCGAGGGTAGATGGAACGTGCTGTATACAGGAAGTGGAGTTGTAGCGGTATTTCCTGGTGCTCGGCGGTGAGCGCGACTTTATGTATGCGTGTGCTTACGGACCGTCTCTAGTTATGTGCTGCCATTTCCAGTCGTACCCGCGCTCACCAGCGGGCTTGATAGCGCCCCGTTGCGATGCGTTGGTGGTTTTCTTCAATCCGTCATCCTTCCGTCGTCTAGCACCCTTCGAGAGGTCAGGCGTCGTAAAGGAAGTAGGGCTTGCCGTAATACGTGCAGTTCAGAAATAGGGGGGGGCCGAAGAATAGAAGTAGAGTTGATAATATCTGGATGACGGGACGAGGAGGCGCCGGGCTGTTTTAGTACGGGTTTTGACACCGCGAGACGTACGCAATTAATGTAAGCGTATGTAGCACAGCAGCAGGCTTAAGCGGAGCCAGACTGCGTATCGAACGCGATACACGTAGCAGTACAAGGCGCGGACGTCACCGTCGGTAACGGTCACCGCGCTCTCTCTGTTCTCTCGCCTCACGGTGTGGGGGGTGCGCGGGCGGGCGGCGGGTCACGCTGGTTGAGTGGGGGGCTCGCGCGGATGCGTCGTGGTTTTTTTGCTTTGTGATTTGGGTTTTGGGTCCTGGACTGTGCGTTTTGTCGACTCTCTAGGGCCGGGTATGGGCCGGGCGCTTTGGCTAGCTCTCTTGCTTCGCCTGCTTCGCTTTGGGTGCGGGGCGGGCTAAGCATATGATTGCGTGTTGATTGGAGAGCTGTGTTGGTCGTCCAAGCTGTGTCGTCGAGTGCCTATATAGAAATGACTAAACTCACCTAACTGTTCGGCCTTGTGCTAAGTCTCGATAATCACGGGCATCGTGGGTGATAGATGTGCCTTGAGATGGTTTGAAAGTCCAGGTGATCGTGTGTGAGCTTTGGTCTGTCGCTCGGTTCGTGTGTGTGTGGTGTGTGTTTGTGCTTTGTGGTTGTCGTGACGATGTCAGTGCTGGCTCGTGTGACGGTGCGGTGTTGTAGTTTTGGGATTTTGTGAGTCGGATCAAGCTCGTGTGTTATGTGGGTCGTTGTGGCCGTGTTGCTTTTGTGGTGTGTGTCTCTCTTGTTTCTCGCGTGCGGGGTAGGGGTGGGGGCGGGCGCGAGGCGGTATCGGTCGGGATCTGGGGGTGGTGGGTTGAGGTGACGTGTAGCTGTGGGGGGCGGGTCGTGGACGGATGTAGTCAAGAGATGGTGCTCCCGAGAGAGGCGGGACGCAGGGGTGCGCTCTATTGTTGATGGAGAGGTGCACATGCTCGGGTTGGTATCGGCTGTGGTGCGGTCTGCGTGTACTCTAGGCGTCCGGAACTGAGGAGTGGCTCGCGGGAGCGGGGTGCGGGTAGTGGGTAGGGGGGCTGGCGGTGGGCGGGGGTGGTGGATGCCGAGGGCTAGGTGGTTGCGGTGCTATGCGTGTGCGCGCCTGCATGCTGTGTTGGTGGGGAGGATCCGGATCTGATGGGGCGCGTGCGCCCAGTCTCTTCGGGTTGGCACGGGCGCTGGCCCGCTGCGGGGTAGATTTCGCTGGCTTTGTCCTCGGCCAGGTCCACAACGCGCTTAGCTCTGGCGCCGTGTACGTAGTGCGGCGCGGTGTCAGTGAGAGCTGGGGGTGTGGAGGGTGTGGGGATAGTTGGAGGGTCGGGGGGGGTCGAGGAGGTCTCTCACTTTCGCGGGGTCGCGGAGGTTGGGCCGGGGTCGGCAATAGTAGGAGCCTGCAGACTCGGGCGCGGGTATGGAAAATTCTGATGGTGAATAGCGGGGGGGTGTATGGTGGGCGGGTGTTGGGGGGGTCGGGTGCGTCAATCGATTGAGGCAGCCAGTACGCTAGCCATCTACCGTATTATTCATTGCCTGCGATATTACATACTCGCTCCGCGCGGCGTGTAATCACGACCGTACCTCGCGGCGCGCGGTGCAACATAACACTGCTACCCGCGGTCCCGCGCGCGCGCAGTATACACCGCCGCGCCGTATACTACCGCTGTCCCGCGCACCCGACCGCGCCGTATACTAACCGCTGTCCGCCGCACGCGTCCGCGCGGCGCGGTATACACTCTGCACGCGCCGCGTGCGTCGCCCGCGTATATATCCTATCCCGCGACGCTTATCACGCCGCGCGGGGCCGCATCTCTATCCGCCGCGCGCTGTATTCACGTGCCGCGCGGCGCGCCATCTCTTATCCCCGCCGTTTATCACTGCCGCGTGGGCGCGCATCTGCTATCGCCGGCGCGCTTATCACTGCCGCGTGGCTGTAATCTTATCCGCGCCGTTATTCACTCCTATGCCCGGCGCGGCCGGCATCTCTATGCCCCGGCCGCTTTATCAACTGCGCGCGAGCCGCATCTCTATCCGCCGCCGCTTAATGCACTGCCGCGTTGGCGGTATCCTTCCTATCCCCGCCGCTTATCAGCTGCGCGCGTGGCGGGTATCTCCTGATCGCCCCGCCCGCTTATCACTGCGGCGCGGCCGCAGATCTGCTATCCGCGCCGCTTTATCAGCTGGGCGCGCGCGGGCGGTATCTCTATCCCGCGCTTATGCACTGCGCCGTGGGCGGTATCTCTAATCCCCTGCCGCTTATCACTGCCGCGGCGGGCCGCATCTCTATCCCGCCGCTTTATCACTGCCGCGCGGCGGTATTCTATCCCGCCAACTGCAGGCGAGCGCGGCGCGTATACCTTTCACCGCCGCGCCCGCATCTACGGCTGGGTCCGCGGCGCGCGAGCGCTCCTACTATATCAGACCGCCGCCGCCGTATCGCGCGCACAACTTAACGGCTGACTATCTCCTGAATACTTTAACGAGTCCGTTTAGGGTATACCAACGCGATGACGATGCTGAACATCCGTCCACCGAGAGTTCTGTCATGCAAGCAACGAGAGGTTTTGAGTAGCCACGAAGATGGGGCACGGAGCTCGAAATACCAATAAGTTTTTTGGCTGAATGTGCGCGGCGTCCTTATAGCCGGTCCACAAAACAGAATAACCCAAATTTTTTTTGTCCGGTCGGAGACACGCCCAGCGGGCAAGACTGCCCATGCACCGAGCGCGCGCGTTCTAGCACAGCGAGCTCTGTTTTGCTGGGAAATTGGCTGTCTGATTTATTTTTTACCCGTAACTCCTAAACGGCGGCCAGGCCGGCGCCGTTTCGACTGCCCGCGTTAGCATACGTGTACATAGTGGCACTGTTTCCGAAACATATGTCTACCGAATCGAAGCCATTCTAGGCATGAATTTACATAAAGGTTTCGCACACGGGATTTCACTCCTGCAAGCCTCAACAAAGGACGACGGCAGTAGACTTTAATAGGTGAGGGCGGCGCTACGTTGAGCAGATCAGTATCACGTGACCGACCGAGCAGAACGCCGGTGAAAACAACATGCGATCGCGCTCACCACGCTACGCAAGTCACGCACGCACACGGCACAGCCACGCACACGGCAACAATTTAAAGACAGAACCCCTCCCCCCAAATGTCGCTCACCACAGACGAACAAATCGTGCCGTGACATACCGAACCTTGGCGACCAAATGTATTAGCCGGCGTATCCCCCGGCGGCAGTCCGCTTCGCACGTGCGCGCAGTAGAGCGACGGGTGGGGGTTTTACGTAATGATTACGGTAAAATACTGACGCATAACTGCGACAGGCGCCTATGTTACGGCAACAGGTAGGCCGCATTAAGGGCTTGTAAGTGCATTAATCTGACAGCAGGTTAGTCGAGGTAGGACTAATAATTCTAGTATTGCTTTGGATATGCGGCTTCAGATCGTCTGTATTGCGTATTGTCTAAATGTCTGGTACCTCCCGGAGCAGGCTATATTTATTATTTGTCTATCCTGGTTGGTTTATTTTTATTAATATCTTTATTTGTGTTCGTTACATCCTTCGTATTACGCTGGGGAGGGTTACGGTAGAGGCATGATTGGCTATGGATAGTACAGCAAATTGCCGAAGCAGTTAGTTTTGGGAGCGGATTTTCTCGCTCAGTGGCGCGCTGTGAATTATCGATATGCAGCGCGGCGCGTTATTGTGTATAGGCTCTAGTTGTTGTAGCAGCTATGCATGCCGAAGGCCACAATGGTTTGGGCGCCCAGCTTCCGCACTAGGCCAGACTTGCTAACTCAGTAACGCCCTCCCGTGATCTGCTTCATGTAAATGTTTGTTAAAGTAACCGAAAGTAAATCAGGGAGGACACTCTGGGTTTGCTTGTATCAGGGGTAATCATCGCCTATCAAAAGCCTTTCGTAGGAGTTAACAGTACTGTATCGATTACTCCGCATTCTCGCAATAGTATGCGGCGTGATTCCGCCCGGTGTGAAATGCGTAATTAACAATAGCTTCGGAAGTGCACGGTCATCGGCTGGCGCGGCAGACAGACGGGGTCGTGTGCTCCATTCCAAGTGGAGCGTCTACCAGAAAACGTACGGTGGGCGTGGCGGTGTGTGCAGTAAAACAGATGTGGGTCTGTTACCGCTGCTTCGTCGTTTGACAGATGAGGTATACGCGTTCGACCTATTCGACACTAGTTCAATCACGTAACGGACGGCCGCGGCAGAGAACGACTTTGTTGAATATTTTTAGAAAAACGTGACACCCAACTTTCGCAACATTACGGAATGCGCAGCTCGGGCTGTAGCCCATGTTATGTTATGTTTCAATTCATACCCTGCCGATCATACACCCATCAAATCTCGCCCTTGGGGACCGCAATGTCACTAGCACAAGCAAGCTATTAGTCAGAAGGAGGGTCGATAAGCTCGTGGCAAACGGGATAATAGGCGCCGGCCTCCATGAGTTCCTGTGGGGTCCGATGCCTTCTGGTAGGCTTAAGAAATCGGTGAGATGAAGGGCTAGTGATCGATTACCGCCGCTTAAAACACTCCTTTACCGGACCGCTGATGTATATTCCTCTGCCTTTAATGCGGAAGATTTCGCTTATTAGCGGCTTGGAAGGCTAAAATTTTCACTTCATAGATTTACGAATCCGGCTATTTCAAGTTCCAGTCGACTCCAGTTGTGATAACAATCCCAAAGACAGTGTTTTTCGTTAGCGCCAGCTTCGGGTAGCGTTCGAGTCATTACGGTGGTCCCTTTCGGCGGCGAAAAATGCAGCGCGTCGCACTCCAAAGGTTGCTTCCCGATTTATGTGTTTAGAGGATTACGTCATAAATGTGCCCTTGCATATATGCGGATGGACTCTGTCATTTACAGCCCGGATTCTTTTGAACGCCACATGAGCGACTTGGCAGAGGTCTTTGACAGGCTAGATGAAGCTAAACTAACTTCTGCGTGTAGTAAGCTGTTTCTTTTTAAGGGGAGATCGAGTTTAGGCTACTTGGGCCATCGGTAATTAGCCCAGGCACAGTCAAGCCCTGAACCCCGGGAAGGATCAAGGCTGCTTCCAAGAATTGGGTAACAGCCACCGACCTCGCTAGCATGCTGTTACGCAATTTCTCGTTTCGGGCGAGTTACTATCAGAAAGTTTTGCAAGAAACTACGCGGATATCGCGGCGAGCCATCTTTCTCTCTAACCCATAAAAATAACGGCCCTTCGCTGTGTCTACTGAGGCAGCACAATTGCATTCCACTAAGCTTAAATCCCTATTATGACTAGAGGCGGGCCATTCTCTGGGCCTTGGCAGGTAATGAACACCAAACCTTGATCCGGCTTATACTGGCGACCGCGTCCTCACTACGCGATAAGGACAGTCTAGACGCCACTCAAGCAACGATAAGGGGGAGAAACATCGCAGTTTATTATCTGACGTAAGCAATTAACTGGCGGTGGAGATGCGGTTGGGCGACGGTGGAGAGGGAGTGTTATTCGCGTGTGCCTACAGCGTTTATCTGGGAAATTACGCCACCTTTAACTTGCTAGGTAACGTAATCCCAGGTGATAAGCGAATCATAAAACCGTTAGGTTATATATGCTAGAGCGCTAAATGCAATTAACGAATGCTAAAACTACAGACGTATGGCAATGCATCATTTCGCGAATATCGGATGCGACATTGAATATACAAGTGGCCGCGAGCGAATAAACCCGCAGGATACGATGGTCGAGGTTGATATGCACCGACACCAGACCTCGCACAAGCGTCCACGCGTGATAGGTTGCGCTGAAGCGCGACTTGCAAAACACAGCAAACCAGCTGCTGAGTGACAATAAGGTTAGGCGACCGCGTGCCGATAAGCCGCCACCCCCCGGCGCTAGCGCCTCGCGCGCCGGCTTTGCGCGTTTGATAAAGCAAGTCGATTAAGGAGTGCGGCAGACGGCGGTTAGCGATGCCCGGGTCACGTAAGCCCTAGAGCGAACGCGCAGATATTGATTTCCAGGTAGCAATATAGATTTAGTCAAGATTAGGCAAAAAAGCTGATGCCATTTCTATCGGCGCTTGTTTCACGAAGTGCTAAACAACAGGCAGAATGTTTGCACCGTAAATAGATGCGGGCGTATGGTTTCTGACTATTTCGGTGGAGGATACCTATATTTATACATGTCAATTCACGCTCGCCACAGGCAAGACCTCAGCCTACTACCCGCCAGGTAGCGCTCCCACGTGTTTTGGTTACCCAAGTGCGTGCCAGACAGTGGTCACGATGCACTTCATATGTGGGCATCTGGTTTGCAGGAAGGTTTATGTAGGTTTTCGGAGGTCTATTGGCGCACGGTATGTCATGTCAGATACAGTAATCAATACGTCAAATCATGTACGTGTGTAATGCGCGCGCAAGCCACAAGCGTGTTCGCATAGGCGTACACTCGGAGCAAACCCGCTGCTACGCTGTTGGCAATGACGGTCATCGCTTTAGACATAACGAGCGCCAGCACCCAATCAGCCTTCGTCAGGGAAGCCGTTAGTATGTTTACTTCCAGTTGCCTGGATTTATAGCTCGAATTGCCCGAGGCGTACGCAATTCCTGACGCGAAGGTGGCATCGTAACGGTGGCAGACGTATTTGTAGAACGTTTATAGTAAGCCACTCATGGCTGCCCCAAGAGGCCCTACTGAACGGATAACGGCTTGGCAGTTCGTGATAAATTTACTCCGACGGCTAACTACATTACTAAAAGATCAATCAGGGCATACGTACGGCGCCGCCGGCTCAGCCTGAGCCCTATCACCCTCAATGCGAAACGGCCCCAGCTAGATACGGTTTCATCGAACGCTAGCCGACGATGATATCATCAGCAATATCGGTCAACGCACACTGATTTCGGGAATGCATATTTAATCCAGTGCTTTTCGCGATATAGATCAGCTATCCACGAAAGCCGCATTCTCACCCTATTTCCTCCATTACTGGCAGGGTCGCCTTGTTTACCGTTAGATGTGTTTGATTACACCGTCCGCCGTCTTTTCGTCATTCAGACGATCGCGGGTTACGCATGCCGAAGCTCTCGCAGAGAACGGCCCTTCACAGGCATTCACATATCACATCGAGCGTAACACGAGGGCAGCACGTCAGAAAAACAAAAAGGTTGTACGACGAACGCGCGAAGAGACTTTCGCGTTCGAGACCCGGTGATCGCGTGCTCTGGTATTAACCATGTTTATCCGGCACTCAGACAGCAGTAAGGGTTTTGCAAGTTTATGGAGAACCATTATTACCGGATGTATTGAAAACACAACAACAGCGGGCGGATGCGATAAAGCGTGAGGGTGATACTGCGGCACCGATATGACGTGGCACGTCGAAATTTTGAGGCCGGCGCATCCATTCGCACGGAGTGGAGATAGCCCGACATACTTGCGGTTAAAGTGAATGACGCCACGACCGATTAGAGAACGCGGACGCTAAGTTGCGCCCCGAGGGGCTGTTAGTCCGCAATGGAGCACGCCCGCCTGACTGCTCAACATGGTCACAAGATGATTCTGCGTACCGTTTGGCGCGCTTATGTACAGAGCGCAATAACACGGCATAGCTTACCGTTTACCGCCACGTTTATTTACAGGCCATCGATGGCAGCGGCATAGCTACACGCGCTGCTGTGCGTACTCATGATTTTGCCGACGCTTAGCCACGACACATACACCGCGAGCCAGACGCAGGCGTGGTGGTTTTTCGTGCCCATGAGGCCCAATTATCAATTACCGGGCAATCAACGTGTGCATCGGGTTTACTCTCAGATTTTACCTCTATCCATAAATATATCGATGAGCTTAACAAACAGCTATCAAGAGAATGCACGGCCTACCGCTGCTCCTTCAAACCAGCGTCACGTAGTTGCAGCTAGACCGCGTATGCCTCTCAACCTTCGAGAAGCACTATCAAGTAGTCCTACAAGAAACACGTCACGTGGGTTTCAGGCATCGGTTCATCTTCATGACGCAACAGCTAAATGACTTACATTCGCCTGCAACTACGCAAGGATTAAAGCGAGGCAATTCTTGCTGGGAGTCGGTAAACTCTCTAAATTCTTATTTGGCACAGCTACAGAAGGGAGGAGGACGTGGAAGCTTTTGGCAGCCAGCGTATGGGGCAATTGGGCAATACACAAGCAAGCGATTCTGACGTGCAATGGCACGATTCATTAACGGTTATGAAGTTATAGCGCCGCATAACAGACGGAAAAGTGAATAAAGCGCGCAATATATGCTGTGATGTAATTGTTAGCAGACCAGAGGCTATACTAAGCAGCATGTCAGACGGGTGAAGGGCAATTTTACAGAAAATGACAGGTTGGCAGCTGCCAACTGCAGCGGGAATTTATTACGCGTGACCCAAATTTACAGCTGGCCCTTGACTAGTTTTAAAACTTGCGCGTTTGGATCATGGCGATGGGATGCGCTCGCAATACGATTTAGCAGTCGGTCGCTTAATTGCTATCGGGAGCGCTTTACCGATCCTGTTTTTGATTTCAAGCCTAGCCAACTTCGAGATGACCTGCTATCTATTCAAGGGAGCAATTACCCCGCCACTTTGGCTTTTGCACAGCCGACCCGCCGCTCGACCTAATTATATTACTACAAATATCAACTCACGTTGTCCGCTAGTACCCGATAAGACAGGCTTGCATGTTTCTCATCCTTCCGTACCATTTGCAATATAGAGACATGACTTTTTCAAATTTATCAAATTATAAGGCCCACCAGTTTATCCTACGTAACACCACCAGCCGCGGCGTCATTATAGGTTTCACTAGTAGGAGTTACAATTGGCAATTCCTTGGACCATGCGCACTATGTCCTACCCCAGGAACGATTCGTCTACGGCGTTTGTTTAGGCGCAAGAGACAACGTGTTTGTGAGCATTAAGGTTCATCCTGTAATGCCCTATGGGCGTAAACTACGGGGTGTCGCGATTAGTCTTATTCAGAAACTAACGGACAGAATACGCACGGTAATTGGCGCCATAAGCGCGTTACCATTTTTAACGCAAGGCTACCCGCTCGGGCAGATTAATCTCCTTACATGGGCCGCTGGTTGATCTCACACCCCACCCGCTCCTTAACACCATCAACTAACGCGTCACCCTATCATGCCAGCCCGCCGAGCCGCATCACAAGTGCTAAGTGCGCCAGAATTTACAAATCACGCAATGCAGCAAAGTATTACCCTGGCATTCAGGCCTGCAAGGGCGAGTACCGCTTATTTTTCGCCTTCCGGCGTTTCCTTCATCAAAAAACGAATCTGACGGCGATTTCGAGCCGGTAATTGGAGACCACGGCGGTCCCAGCGTTCGAGGATCACGTTCCTAGATATATGGCGCGAATATTTACGCGCTACCCGCAATGCGAACGGTCCGACGGTAATGGTCCCTAACATGACGGTTCGCGCACACACTGTAGCAAAATCAGGATCCTCGATGTGTCATTTGACGACCATGCGTTTCCGCGGTCAGGCCTTGGTAAAAAGCCTGGCTACGGTAGCCAGTCAATTTTCAAACAGCCGCAGGCATTCACATCGAGCATGCACGCCATTTCTCAGGCGTTGTACGCGCTGTTAGTATTGGCAGCCGTACTGACAGGTGGCTGTGCGCATTTACTGGCGTTGTATACCCGCCTGCACGTTCTCGGCTGGCAGCGGGCCAAGTATGATGAGAGACAACACGTGCATCATGCGGCACTACACAAGTTGTCACTTCCGGTCTGCGTGAGCGCGACTGTAGCGCGCGTAGCACCAGCAGCTGACAGACGAGATAAGAGTTAACCGCCATTAAACGGCGCCATTTCTCCGTCGCAACCGCTACCCGCCCCACAACAATGTATCCCACCTATGAACCTGCGCTAATGACAAGCAAACACAACTCCGGGGAAGTGAGGATCCCACTTCACAGCCGTAGCGTGTTTCGTTACCGGTTAGCACTAGCGGGCAGGCGGGTAGCTAATTAGTATAAGGCGGTTAAGCGACAAGTATATGTGTAGCCATCTCGTTGTCATGCTCGATAACTGTTGAGTCCGGCCCCTGTAAGAATCCATGGTGTTTGACAGCAATGAGCGGTATGGCCGAGGCATACCTGCTAGTATATTATTTTATACTAGTAAATAGCGGCGCATTAATTTCGCTATATTAGCAAATGCGCAGAATACGCGCGGCGATATTATACGTCGTGGCGCTATACTCTTCATAATAGAGTCAGCAATCGTACTTAAGCTATTATGTGTCTTACTATATTGTAATTAATTTTTTCCCACGCTTCGCAATGCGGGCGGATTTACGGTTTCTTTGCAGACTAAACTATATTATGAGTGCCAGCAATGGGAGCTGGAATACGCGGCGATTTTAGTTGCCGAGATTGCACCCTGCGACGCCTCCATTACACTGCCCGGCAGACACGCCTGGGTTGGCGTTCTTCTGGCAAATGGCTTGAGGAGAACCCGCTGTCGCGGGCACAACCTGGGGACCGGACGCCATCGCAAAT
>NW_014577374.1:86267-91696 GCF_000485595.1 Priapulus caudatus
TATATATACATGACACGTTCTATGTGGAATAACGACGCGATGATCAGTTATTGATTTCCCGCTGATTTCCGCTGAGCTGATGCCGGTGTCGACATGACAGGAGTTTCGCTGCTACACGTGTTACGAATCACAGGCTCGCCGCGTCTGCGCGCGTGATTATAGCTTGGCTTCACCACGAGCAATGCGCCTTGGGCACGAATAACCGGATACTATAGACGCACGCACACATGCACGCACGCACGCACGCGCGCACGCACGCACACACACGCACGCACGTACGCACGCACACACACACACACACATACAAGCTCTCCTCGGCTTTGTATGGATCTGATTCGTATTCGTGTAGATGATCACGTATCTCTTCGGTGGATATTGCCGAGTATTAAACATCAGACACAGGCGTGTAAATAACACATCAGCAGAAGATATATCTGAACACTGCCTCCTGAAAGCAACGACACACTCGAGCCCGTAGCCGAACACGGCCGAATTTTCTCCAGCTGTTCTCATACACGTGGCATGTCGCATTACAAAAACTCTAGAGTCCCTTTCTAAGATGCGGGCATATTTCCGATCGACGACGAGGACCGAAATAGTGTAATTTTTCCATACTTTCCGGGGGTCATATCTTTGCTGAACATTGCTTGTGTATCATTTCATGCCTTTGCTAAGAAGAACTGCGTCGAAATTGTCAGGGAATCTTCCATGTTGATTTCCCAGGGCTGTAGCTGAAGTAAAATTCTAGGGCCTAGGGAGGAGCAAAATTGCGTTATTCGGTTGAATAATTACGATGAAGGGTGGCGGCTCCCAGTCAACGTGCATAGTGTTGCCGGATAAGTGTGGGATGATGGCTTCACAGATGACTACATCATCACTTACTTTAATTTAATGAGAACTTATATTTATATTGCCATTTATTCTATTTCTCTTTAATATCCTGGGCCCTGAGCTGCCCCTTGTCTTCCAAAAGGCTACGGCCCTGATGCATGACATTGAATAACGTCAAAGACCGCGTAGAATAAGACAAGAGGCAGGCTTTGCCATGTTATTACCGCTTCCAGTAGTAACACGAGCACAAGCCAATGACAGGCACCCGGACGAATTTATTTTAACACTGAAGACGAGTGATCGTAAGCAAGTCCACGCGAATAAAATAAACAATCGATTATAATTCCATATTTATAATCTTATAATACCAATCTAAGCAATTATTTATACGTGAAAACCACAAAAACACAATAATTGATTGCAAATTGTAGTTTAATCTATTCTATAATGTCTTGTTGTTTTGACAGCTGTTTGGAGAGATTTTGACATTTATTATCAACTATAATTCTGCTAACAAGCATAAATAAAGCATGTCATTGTCACAGTGATGCTCGGTTTTCGATAAATCATTACTAAAAAATATAAATTCATTACGTCAGCCGCAAGCGCAAATTGCGAAATTTTTATAGTTGCGAGTTTTGTTACTGAAAACTATAAACTACGTTACTATGTACTTTGAATATTTTGCACGACTGTATCACTCTGGAAGAATCGAATATAGTTATCTGTTATTATCTTGCTATTGACCAAATTTTCCAACTCGCCGTTGAGTGGCCCTCGCGTTAATTCTGCTACGTTTTGTATCGCCGTGTTCTACGCTGTGTTTGATAGAACATCAAACTGTTTAATTACAGTTGACCTGCATCGAGACTGAACACTTTTTCACTTATACTATTTTAATTCACTCTCTTTATATATAGAAGGTTGACCCTTAGGTAGGTAAGAGGTGCAGAAGGTAGAGAATTTCGTCAAAGGACCTTTTTGCTGACAATACAGTTGCTAGACATTAAGTCCCTATCGCATCACGTACGCTGGTATATGCCTCGGTCTCCGACATAACTAGCGAGAATCAGTCGAATGAACGTGTTCACTACCAGCTCACGATTTTGTAACAGGGCTGATATATATATAAATTGCATACCTGCCCTAAATCAAACAGTAATGTCATTATTCCCGATTGAACCGCGTGAAATGTATGCGATGGCATTGTTGCTCTGCCTCTCCCTTGGCCACGCACAATGGTCGATCGCAGTATGTGGTTCTTCAACATGCGCAACTATTATGTACACTTTATAATCGACAGCTTTGAGCGTAGAGAACAGCTCCCTTCACAATATTGGCTCCCTATATAGTTAACACAACACATAAATGAACACGGAAAACAGAAATTTGAGCAGGAGTGAGTAGGATCATATGGACATATATATATATATATATGACATCCGTAGAGGTCTGTGTAGCAAATATATTATGACAACTGCAGTTTCTATTAAAGATATAAAATATGAAATATATATACATAAATACATACGCACACACATAAATAAATAAATATATATATATATCGATGGAAGCCCACGCATGTTTGACATTACAGGAGAAAATCAGGAAAATATATATAAGTAGAATCAGGAGTCTATCAAAATTTTGATAGACTCCTGGTAGAATGTTATAGATGAGCCAGCATTTTCCATGGCTGGTATTAGAAATGTCATTTTATATTGATTCGTAAATAGAATTCACAGAGAACAGCTAGGTATTAGTTGTTGTCGATAGAGTTCGGAGCATCAAAATCATTATTTAAACATTTATCACCAGGAGGCGCATGCGGGATTTTGCGAAGAGGGGCGGTGTTATCAGCAGCACATTGAATTAAGATGAAAATATTGCAGCAGCCGATAACAAAAGATTCCGGCTAATCTGACCTTCGCTACTTAATGGCGTGACGTCAATAAATAGTCAAGCAGATGGCAAGTCAGTACAATAAGATTATATCAGGAGTGAATAATAATAGATCTATTATTATTCACTCTTGATTATATTAAACTAGAAACCATTGATACCTACAAACAGGAAAACACGTTTACAGATACTTTCCCTCATTTCTCCGACAAGTCCCGACATATACGCCAATAATCCAAAATAATAATACAAGCCACATAATAGCTCAGTTGCAAGTACAAATATGTTTACAAATGTACAGTAACCAACACAAAAACGCGCTGAAAATATCATGATAGGAGAATATAGTTTCAATGTTTTACCGAAAAGTAGGCTGATTTGTAATATATAGGTGTTTTCTCTGTAGTGAAACATAAGAGGGAGAATCTGACAACCCAGCCCCCCTGTACATCAATGAAATGCACCGCAGGCACGCTTCTCCTTTTCTCCCTTCCTCATTCTCCACCAGCTTCTCCTTCTCCCCTCCTCTCACCAGCTCCCTTCTCTCCCTCCTTCTCCCCTTCTCCTTCTCCACCAGCGTTCTCCCCTCCTCCTCCTCCAGCGCCACCTTCTACCTTCTCCCATTCCTCCTCCACCAGCTTCTTTCCCCCTTCTCCCCTTCTTCATTCTTCCACCAGCTTCTCCTCCCTCCTCCTTCTCTCACCAGCTTCCGCGTCTCCCCTCTCCTCCCAGCTCCCTTCTCCTCCTCCTCCTTCTCCACCAGCTTCTCCCCTCCTCCTTCTACCATCAGCTCTCCCTCCTCCTTCTCCACCACCTTCTCCCTTCTCCCCTTCCGCCCTTCTCCACCAGCTTCTTCCTTCTCCCCTTTCTCATTTCTCACCAGCTTCTCCCCTTCCCCCTTCTCCACCAGCTTCTCCCTTCTCTCCCTCTTCCTCCACCACCTTCTCTCTTCTCCCCTTCCTTATTCTCCACCAGCTTCTCCCCCTCCTCTCCTTCTCAGCAGCTTCTCCCTTTTCCCCGCTGCCTCTCCACCAGCTCCTTCTCCTTCTCCTTCTCCCCTTCTTCCTTCTCCACCAGCTTCTCCCCTTCCTCCTTCTCCACCAGCTTTTCCCCTCCTCCTTCTCCACCAGCTTCCCCCTTCCTCATTCTTCACTAGCTTCTCCCTACTCGAATTATTACCGTGCACATAAACTGGATTTTACGGTCGTAAAACTAGGTTTTACGTCCTAAAACCAGGTTTTTCGAATATTGGCACAAACCGCGTCCTAAAACCCAGTTTTACGTCTTAAAACCAGCTTTTACGTCCTAAAACCCGGTTTTACGGTTGTAAAACTAGCTTTTACGGTCGTAAAACTAGTTTTAGGTCCTAAAACCAGTTTTTCGAATATTGGCACAAACCGCGTCCTAAAACCTGGTTTTACGTCCTAAAACCCGGTTTTACGGTTGTAAAACTAGCTTTTACGGTCGTAAAACTAGGTTTTAGGTCCTAAAACCAGGTTTTTCGAATATTGGCACAAACCGCGTCCTAAAACCTGGTTTTACGTTCTAAAACCCGGTTTTACGGTCGTAAAACTAGGTTTTACGTCCTAAAACCAGGTTTTACGTCCTAAAACTCGGTTTTACAGTCGTAAAACTAGGTTTTACGGTCGTAAAACTAGGTTTTACGTCCTAAAACCAGGTTTTTCGAATATTGGCACAAACCGCTTTCCATATTCGGGGGGACTGATGCTCGTGTATAGTATTGCATGTTCTTGGAAAGAGAACAAAAGCAAACGAGACCAGCTTTAATGGAAAGAAGAACGGCAGTGCAGTGCGGTGAATGATGCCAGCGTACGATATCTCAGATAATTACTGCAGTAATGAAGGCAACCTAGCTAGCTGCAGTAGCTTCCCAGTAGCTGATATGGTCCCAATAGTCTAAAACTACTCTAACCGAGCGGAGTAAAAGTAAGACAATAAGACTAATAATTATTAGACTAAGACTAACGAGACTAATATCTTTAACAACAGTTTGATGAATAATAGGCTGATGCTGAAAACCCAAGACTAAGCCAAGACGGAAGTATAGTGCAGGCCATGTTGAGTCTATCTGGATGTCGAATGTTTACAAGGTTAGCTAAAATGTGTTTATCAGAATGTAAAGGAAAAAAGATGGCCGACATCGGGATTGGCATCGCGTGAGCGAGCGTAATGAATGTGTTACGATGCTGACGCTAAGCTTTCTAGCAGGCTTTCACTCACATGACCGCGGCCTAGCTTCTACACGCCACTCATCACATGTGATATTTACACCGCGCTTTTTCATGATCCAGCACTGCGCAATCAGAGCACTGCGATCCCGAGTGTCAGGAATCCTGCTGGTGTTGGTAGAATTGGAGATGGTGTGTGTGTGTGTTTGTGTGTGTGTGTGTGTGTGTGTGGGGGGGGTGTGTGTGTGGTGTGTGTGTGTGTGTGCGTCGCGCGCGTGTGTGTGGTGCGTATTACGTTTGCAATGTGTGTGTGTATGTGCGTGCGCGTGCGCACGCGTGTATGTGTGTGTGTGTGTGCGTGTGTGTGCGTGTGCGTGTGTGTGCGTGTGTGTGTGTGTGCGTGCGTGTGCGTGATGTGTGTGTGTTGTGGTGTGTGTGTGTGTGTGTGCTGCGTGTGTGCGTGTGTGTGTGTGTGTGTGTGTGTGTGTGTGTGTGTGTGTGTGTGTG
>NW_014577374.1:91706-104693 GCF_000485595.1 Priapulus caudatus
TAATGTTTGATTCCTACTTATAGGCAAAGCGTGTTGACATAGAGGTTTACGCCCCCCCGACCACACACAACACAACACCAGCAGCACACACACACACACAACACACACACACCACACACACACACACACACACAAACACGAGACACACACACATCACACAACACACACACACACACACACACACACGCACACAACACACACAACACACACACACACCACACGCACAACACATACACACACACAACACTACACATTATCAAGCCTCGTGTTCGGCTTGTATGATGCTGATTCGTAGTTCGTGTAGATCGATCACGTATCTGCTTCGCGTGATAATTGCCGAGTATTAACATCAGACACAGGCGTCGCTCATAACACACATCAGAGAAGACCTCCCTCATCTGCAACACCTGCCTCCTGAAAGCAACGACACACTCGCAGCCCGTTAGCGACCGGGCCGAATTTTCTCCACGGGTTCTCAGTACAGCGTGGGGCATGTCCTCGCTCCTACAAAAACTCTTTCTAAGATGCGCGCGCCATATTGTCCGATCGACGACCGCAGGACCGAATATGTGATTTTTTCCATTACTTCTCCCAGGGGGGTCATATCTTTGCCTGAAACATCGGGCTTGTGTATTCATTTCATGGCCTTGTCAAGGAAGAACATGCGGTCGAAAGGGTGTCAGGGGAATCTATCCATGCTTGATTTCCCAGGGGCTGCCCGGAGCCCTTGAAGTAAAATGCTTAGGCCTTAGAGGTAGCCAAAAGTTGCGTTATTCGGATTGTAATAATTACCGATGAAGCGGTGGCGGCCTCACAGTCAACGTGGCATTAGTGTTGCCGGATTAGTGCCAACGTGGCGGATGATGGCCTTCACAGATGACTACATCGATCACCGTACTTTTAATATCTAATCGAGAACTCTTATTTATGATTGCGCATTTAATTCTAATTTCTCTGATAATATCCATTGGGCCTGAGCTGACCCCTGCTTCCAAAGGCTACCGGCCCTGAATGCCATTGACATTGAATAACGTCAAAAGGCCGCGTAGGGAATAAGACAAGAGGCGGCAGGCTTTGGCCACTGTATTACCGCTTCACAGTAGTAGACCAGCCACAAGCGCAAGACAGGACCCGGACGAATTTAATTTAAACAGCTGAAGGGCGAGTGATCGTAAGCAAGTCCAGCGCGAAGTATAAAATATACAACACATCATTAACTTATTCCATATTTTAAAAATCTTGTGTGTGTGTGTGTGTGTGGGTGGGTGGGTGTGTGTGTGTGCGTGTGTGTGTGCGTGTGTGCGTGTGTGTGTGTGTGTGTGTGTGCGTGTGTGTGCGTGTGTATGTGTGTGCGTGCGTCAGCGCGTATTAATATTTATTCGTGCATTTTCTCACATGTGCGAACACATCTCACAAACAAGATCATTACATTCTCGATAAATATCTCACGTAGAATGGTAATCGGCTTGAAGTAATGCATAAACGATCCCTACTAAAAATGTCAACTATTTAAATCATGGCGCTTTCGCTCATTTTACAAGCTTTTATCTGCTGAAACTTCCCATCAAAATCATTGTATTTATTTTAACCTTTGACGTTCCATAGCAGCGTGCGTGTTTTTTTAATCTCATTTTCGAAATGCTAAATATTTAAACAGGTAGATTGTAAATGGCGTATAACGTTTTCTTGCTACTGTCTTGGCTAGACGAGTGTCAGTATAAAATAGTTATCATAGGACCGCACTCTACGCTAACATTGTGTCGAGAGTTTTTGACAAGCGTACTCGTCCTTGTATTCTGCAATATTTCATAATTATATGACGTGGTCTAGTTTTTGCCTGTGAAAATGGGTAAATTGCTGGGTGTGATTGGATAAGTGCTGCTATTATTATACTTGTTGTAGTTATTATTATTATTATTATTATTATTATTATTATTATTATTATTATCATCAATCATCATCATAAACATTATACAGAGCTCAAAGCACTGCCAAGTATTAAACCCAATTACGATCATCAGGCATATCCATTAGGTATTATTATGTATAAATATTAACTAATTATTGGGTAAAACTACTATACGGCTGTAGTAGCTATAAACCGCGTATCGAGCGCAGCGAACTCTGGTGGGCAAACATATCACTTGCCAGGAGACGGTCTATTTGTTATGTGTGATGTATGACTCTCGTTCCATGCATCCCAGTTATGTTACCCACAAGCACTAATTTCTTTCTAATTTCTTTCTAATGTTTTTCTAATTTCTTTCTAATTTCTTTCTACGTCGTTTTTATTTCGGCAGTAAATGAATTTTTTAATGTTATAACGTTTGATGGCGTTTTTCGGCTGATCGCATATTATATAACCTACTACACGTTTGTGCATCACGGCACACGACGATGCTGGTTCTTCCTTCACGTCACGTCGCCATGGTTACGCAAAATCACGAATAGGCGCTATCTTTGGCAAAACGAGGTCGTCGGCGTTCCTCGCACTCGTGCCGCCGGTAAAAAAATGCGACACGATTTAGAAAGGAAATCACATCGCTAACCGTGATTGCGGCCACGCCTGACCCCATCGGCAATCGCATTCGAATGTCAGTATGCGCGATGTGATAGCCCGCGAGCGCAGAGCAATACTTCAACGAAATGTCGCAGCTAGTTCTGCGCAAATATTTAAGGAGATTCGTGTTGCGACATGGGGAGAGAGGGATCGAGCGAGCGAGAGGAAGAGAGCTTCTGACCGTAGTCACTAAATTCCATCTCGTTGTCGCCTAACAGCTTCAGCTCGCTACATCAGTATGATGAGTCCGTTCGCCGAATAAACCCAAAATAAAATCAGCAAATTTGCGACGTGTCGACAGAGAGTAAGTAGAAGCACTTCATTATCACGTGCGCGGCTCACTCAGAGCTTGTTAAAGCCATTTGGCTTCAGCAGAAGAAGCAAATCTCTGTGTAACGCGCGCTAGAGGCAAGTGCGGTCGGTGAGCGAGGCGGCCATGTTGAATTTATCGAATTCCTAACGCTGGGTTGTGTAAATTTACGTTTGACGGCACGCGCCGACAGCGGCCGTGCATTTTCTACGTTGCTTCGCAGATTTTCGCGCGTTTATGTCTCTTCCGACGCAATGCAGGCGGAACTATCTCTATCTTCTTTTTCTTCGTTTGCTTTGTCTTCTTCTTTACTTCTCTCTGCCTGTTTTCCGTTTGTGCTATTTATCCCTTTCCGTGTCTGTAATTTTTTCTCACCTTCTCTGTTTCTCTTCTTTTTTCTTTCTCGCTCTTTCTATCTCAATCTCTATCCCTTTTTCGCGCGTTCACACTTTCTTTATTCCCATCTCTTTCCTACTGGAAATTACACATTTTCGTTGCAATTTTGATTACCTTCTTTATTACTTAAAACTAATTGGAAATTTGAATTTTGACATTACTATAGCACAAATCAAGCCATTGTAATCAATGAAATACGAAATACAAATGTATACTAAAAATAACGAAGAAATACGCTTTCACGCCTAATAAGTATTTCACTGGTAAAGTGTTGTTAGTGGTACGTAGTATAATGTAGCAAATATGCGGACACAGCCTATAGTCATAGCCTATACTAGTTGATAGCTAGGCGATACCTGAGGTGGGTGCATATATATATCAGAAGTAGATAATAGGGAAGGAGTGTGACTTCAATAAACAAGGGAAATTCGTCATTTCCTAGCCTTAGAATACTTACGATTTACTGCGCGTAACTCAACCAACTTGAGCTCAAATCGTACGCAGTATATTCACCTAGCATCGTGCGAAATCGTTTCCTCGTATACACCCGCAATCCGGAAATACAGACTAAAACGTACGACACGATTATCCATTCTGTTGCCAGCCAACCGAATGTATAAACCGCCTAACTTGAAACAAAAGGCAACTACTAACGACTCTTGCGCCCTCGGCGATGCGGTGAGGCTCGCTGGGAGATTGGATATCGACGCAACACTCGGCGAGCTAATCTTTGACCTATTTACAGTTACCTTTTGTTTCAAGTTAGGCGGTTTATACATTTGGTGGATTTCAAATCCAGTCCCTTCAAGAATTGTTTAATCGAGTTGCCAACAAGCGACTTATCCGTCTGAGCGAGATAACCACGTTTTCTTGAATATTACTGGCAGGTCGGTTAAAATTAGACCAGTTTGTACGTGTTTTTCGCACCTAAACGCCAAATTGTCGGCTTTGACACACACACACCCACATACACACGCACACGCACACACATTATTTTCTACATCCCATATTCGATTCTTCACTCGCTATTGTATCTGAGTACCGCATCCGGAGCTCAATTCAGAAGTCCAATAGTCACCTGTTATGCGTTGAAAGATGGCAGTAGCACGTGAAATACACCGTGCACATACGAAAATTACGCTATTGGTACTGCGGTACTGCTCTAATCACAGTTCAGAATCTGCTTCAGCTTTTCGCTTCCTGTCGCCAGATTTTTGCACGCGGTAATATCGTGCATGCATGTTGGACACACTTAGTTACATAACAATAGCCTACATAACTCTCGTCATCCCGTTGTCTGTAAACTGCTCTGTTTTGACGTTTAAGCAGCTCTTCGGCTGTTATTTCTATTGTGTAAGCGAAGCGGAGTCGGATATGCAGCAACATTAGAAGGATTATCCGCGCGCGCCAGTGCACGAGAGTACGCCTCCCTGCTATTCTACGGCTCTCTCTCGTGTGGCACCTCGGGGGCGAAAAGCTGCTACGCATTAGTGAATGCAGCGGTGACAGTCACTCGGTGAAGTATTCACTGGAGATGCGAGTCACCGCTGAGGGTTACATGGAGTCGGTGAATCTGCTGGTACATAGCTCGGCACACATGCATGTGCAGGCCGCCCTCACAGCACGCGAGAGTGACGATGGCTCACCGCGCGCATGAGCAGTCATAACGCAAATTTCGGCAAGCTAATGTGCTTATACGTGTCTACGTGTCACGCGTGCTATTGCTACTAATGTATTTGCGTCGATACATACAGGTAGCGATCGTGCGCTAGTGTAGTGCTGTAAGTTATACATTGATTTTGAAGCCAGATTTAGTTGTCATCTAACGGGTATTTAGCAGGATCACGCGTAAACTTCCTCGCCGCAAGCGCCGCGTGCATGCGCTGACAACGACAGCAGCGATATATTCATTTGTTCTCAATTTCAATTACGCTGGAGATACGACACACGAGTATTACGCTCTAAAAGTCGTCGGCATAATTGTAAAAGCGTCGCTCGAATTGTTTGTCGACGTTCATGCTAGCAGGGCATCGTATTGGATTCTTGCTAACTGTGAGTGACGAGGGTCCCCGCGGTGGTTATATGATGCCGATTAACGAACAAGCTACGTCAACAGTCGATCGCAGCATCTGTCGACTGCGTGAATACACCCATCGCGTGTGTTTCCTTGTCATTTGGTTAAATTGCCTACGTCACGAATTTTCTATGGTAAAATTTGTAAAAACTTATTTGACTAAACGTATCGTCAAATTCTTATCTGATAAGATTGTTTCTCAACTAGTTAAAAATCCAAAAAACCTGGACGATTTGATATTATGTTCCTGACATTAATTGCTTGCTATGGGCTATATGTTACCAGAGTCACGAGTGTATGTTTACATCGAACAATATAGTAAAACAAGAAGTACCTATAATGCAGCATTTTAACCATAAAAAGTGAACAGAATTACCTACTTATATTTTGTGAAAAAGTGGAATTTTTTTTTAATCTTTACTATTTACGGTGACGTAATCACTTCAACCAATTCCTTGGTTTGCCGTTCCCGCTAGATAAAAGTGCGCTGGTGAATATTAGATGATTAATGAGTATTTAGCACTGAAGTCGCAAGTCTTAGATGATTAGTGGTGTGAGATTTGTGTGAATGGAAATAGTTGGTTAGTGGTGTGAGATTTGTGCTGTTAGTAATAGACGATTAGTGGTATGACATTCAGTAGAATGTAGTTGATTAGTGGTGTGCGATTTGTGCGGTTAGTCATAGATGGTTAACGGTATGACATTAAGTGGATAGTAATAGCTGGCTAGCGGTGTTACATCATGTGATTAGTAATAGATGTTGAGTCGTGTAACGTTGTGTGGGTAGCATTGGATCAGAAATTGATTATATAAAATTATATAATTATTAAATAATTATTATTCTAATTTATATTAATAATTAACACGAATTATTCAACATTTTATTATCTTAATGGCTGGCATTGAATGGCATGAATACGGTTGAATAAATAAATACATCCTTTGCCTCGACGAAATGGGTGAACCACACGTCTCTACTATCTCTATTACGCCTGCCCTCATCTTGTACACATAGCTCGACTGGCATCTCTGAGGCGTAGTGAATTAGCTTGTCATAAATAATAGTTGATAATCGTGATCCAGTGATGCGCGCACGACTAGACGATCGATTTAGTGCATCAACATGTGTGCGTGTGACGGTGCCGTCAGTTCGCGTCACACGCAAAGCTCTAAACATCAGAAAAACTACGCGACTTCTTCGAGATTTTACGCGTTTAAAAGAACGCGAAGAGTAAGATAGAGAAGACTCAGAAGCGCGCAGTCGCAATCTAAGTGAGCGTGGCATTCCACTTGCATCGAGAGGAAGTCTGTGATCGACAACAGACGCGGTATGTTTCTGTCGGACGTTTGCGACATTAGCGACATTGCGACATTTGCGACATCAAAGCTACTGTATCACGCTATCAGTACGGGTTTTGTTCGGATCAAGCCGCTAAACAACAAATCAGACGCAGATGAATATCATCGATTGCGTGATGCATATAGATAAAATTTCCATCACGGGAAGGCATGAATACTTGAGTGTAGGCATGATATGTGTCCTCGTCCCACTTTAAGGAAATTGTGTGAAAACCCCCCGTTTTCGTTCTATGGAATAAAACTTCTATAGATGTACCAGCTGTTAGACTAACAACAATGTCTACAACACATCGCCTAGACATAACGAAGACGATTGAATTAAGGATCCTTTAATCTAGCTGCTATCCATTCCAATACACACGCTATTTGATTCGCCACTATGCTAACAAATGGCCGAAAACGTAATGGAAGCATCTATATACCTCAACTATACGTAATATACGCGGCTAATTTATTACAATTTTTTGTGCACAAATGTATATGACTGTTATATAGGTCGAGAGAGCTCGGTTTCGCCTAGATTTGTCCGTGGAATTCCTCACACGTACCGCCTCAGGGCTGTGATAGAGCTATAGGTGTCGCATAATAAATCGTATCAATAAAACATCTCCATGACTGAAAGAAACCCGAGCCCGCGCGCCACGAGAGATCCTATCCTCGAGCAAAGAGTCGCTGACGCAGACTTTCCTGTGAATGCCATGATAGCACCGACGGCGTATAGACCGCGACCAAAATTAGATCCGCTTACGAAAGACTTCGGCAACCATACTCGAAGAAAAGAAGAGCGTAGCTCACCGAATTCGCATTCCTTCTATTTCGCTATTGACGCCATTTCGTCTCGACGTTTAAATTTTCGTCGAGTTTGCTTAGTGAACGCACGACCCCGCTGTTCCTTACGCTGCCTCATATCCAACTGAGTGTGCTGGGTTGGAATAAACATTGTCCAGGTTCTGGCGATAGACTCTTCTCTTCTTGGTGTTAGAATCTCGAACGGTTAAAAGCCTGTTCTGCTAGCATCTATGACAAATACGACATACGCATATACGCTACTCTCTCTCTCTCTCTCTCTCTCTCTCTCTCTCTCTCTCTCTCTCTCTCTCTCTCTTTCTCTGACCATACATCAGAGACAACACCGGTGTAATGTGGGTGTTCATGTATGAGAAATTTAACGCTGCGATTTCTTAACGTTAACCCGGGATTACACAGCGTAACTAGCACGTGTATGCTTAACATTATTTTCACATATTAACAAAATATAAATCTATGGAGATGAATGCTCGAGTCTGCTTTCTTCGCATTTTACGGTTAGACTGTTGCATTATATTCTCTAGAGTTTCGTATTCTCCAACAATCACGGAAACCCTTAAATCAGGTGAGAGTAAGGTGTATTTCTCTAGGCTTACTCGTGACAAAACATGCATCATCTCTGCAAGCACGCGACGAGGTTCGTGACCTAGTCGATTTCCCTAACCTTGTCCGCCATCACTCACAGCAAATCGACAATACTGTACGGTTAACATCTCGTATTTCAAAGCGTCGTCTACTTGGCTAATGCGTGGAAAACATTTAAGAGATACTTGCCATTATACAGGGCATGCACCAAACGCCTGCACAAGTGAGATCTTATACTAACCTATCGCGTGATGTAGATAACGGAAAAACACCGAATGACATCGATACTGAAAAATATCTCCGTAGCGGATCAATGAATGCGCCTGCCTATATTTCCTCATTTGCTGTTTCCATCTAAACGTGGATTCTATGACGATGGGCTTCATTCTTATGGTTAAATTGCTGCATTACACTAACCATTTTGCTATTCCGTTCTATGTGAACAAACACTCGTGACTCATACATAGCCCATAGCAAGCATTTAATGTCGTGATTAATATATCAAATCGCCCAGGTTTATTTATTTTTAACTAGTTTTAAAACAATATTATCAGGTAAGAATTTGAGGATATATTTAGTCCCGTTAGTACTTACTTTTCATGTAAAAAAAATGCAACAAAACTTTTACAAATATGCACAATAGAAAATTCGTGACGTAGCCAATTTAAATCCGTAACAAGAGAACACTACGTTTGACGCGAAATATTGTGGATAACGCAAGATTGATTGAAATTGCGTAATGTTGTAACGGTGATACTTTGATTAATAAACGACAGATTGTTCTTCAGTAGGCGCAGTATAGTTACAAGAGTGTGTATAACAGCACAATCTTTATTGATTCATCGTACATTATATAACACCATCATACATGCCGACAAGACCTTCTTGCTCTCCTCTCTCTCTCTCTCTCTCTCTAAAATCGCTTTTATAGAAAAAAACCAAACGCGCAAACCAAACAAAGTACGAATTACGACCATTGGATTTATTCTCGCACTACGTGCAGAGTCGAAAGGCTTCTGCAATGGCCAGAACTGCTCAATTGACCGATTATACGGCTTTATCCTATACCCAGAAGGGCTTCGTGAAAGTATTCTAAATAAGGGCAGCGATTAAGTCATTGTGTCGCCGCTGCGCGGCGTTTGCGCGCTTCGCGCGTATATCCGGCTGCAGACTGTCTAGAGGCTACAATACGGACGATAACAGATCATGATCAGATCAGATCTGATAATGATGTAAATAAAAGACGATCCTTAATTATCCCATCTCCTGATAAAACATGTCGCATATTCAAAATGGCCGGTCAGAATAGATATCGCCTACAACAAAAGACCTTTCTGGCACTAATCTCGTGGAACACTAGACCAAATGAGGCATGCCGTACGTTATCTATGCGCACGTACACACCTCACGTTACAGAAATCTTTCAAAATACTATCGATGCAATGAAGATTACAGGTCATCTCCCACGCAGTCAACCCATACGCCCACTTATTATAGAAGAAGCCGGACCCGAACTCGAACCCGCTCAAGTCAACTTATCTGAGTGTATATCGGCGCAACACTACTATAGACACATCACACTCTATTTTCCCACATTTTTCAAAGATGAAGTACTGTAATTTTAGAATGTTTTAAAGAAGCCGGATAATGCAGCCGGGTAGTAGCGCGAACATGAGTCGTCTATGTTGTTTATCAAAATCCTCTCCCGGTTGACGAGTGAAATCGCCTAAAGTAGTGCTGCGCCGTACATAATATGGTCTGTATACTGTGGTCAAGCTACAGGGCCCTATTATCAACATTACAACATACTGCAAATGCACTACCCTGACAAATATCGCGATATTTGCTACTCAAATCATCATCGGGGGGGGGGAGGTTGAAATGATAGTGCGCGACCGTATAGCATGGGAAAACACATTGGTGGGTGCGGAGAAATTCGTGATTCGCCTAACGAGGGATAGGTTGGGTAACTGGCTGACTCCTGTCCCCCCTCTCAGAATCGGCCTTGTCTGCGAGGTAGGAGTACTGTAAGATTGTCTTCAGGCTCATTAAGGTCAAATCCGACAAAAAGATGCAGGATCTCTCATGCAGAAACTTCCAAAAAACCTAAAAAAAAATGTCCTTACTGCTTTGCCGTAACGAATCGAATGCTTTGGAGGGCGTATTGTCCCCGTGGCTATCCCTTCTCGTCACACAATTCACACATCTTACCAATTACCTGCGCCTCGCGTCCGTTTCGGAAAGCGTGCTAAGTCATGATTACGCGCAAAGAAATCGGATAAACGCCTAGATCGATATAGAGCGGGCGACGCTGAATGTGACATGCCGCAGGGTTTGTGTGGCCAGCAACATATCTATCTATCTATATGTCTCTCTCTTTCTCTCTCAGAGTTTAGGAGCGCTATTATGAACGCAAGCAGTAAATTTCAGCTGTAAAGCGAAACGAAGTTGACTCGCCAATATTTGCCATAGGAAGAATCTTCCTATGACAAATAGTGTCATAGGAGAGCGTATATGCGTATGTCGTATTTGTCATAGGAAGATTCTTCCTATGACAAATAGTGTCATAGGAGAGCGTATATGCGTATGTCGTATTTGTCATAGATGCAAGCAGATCATGTTGTAAAACACTACACTGCGTCACTTGTTGATACGTTTGGCGTCGTTATATTGGTGTTTCGAACGCGTCTGCTAATAAACCTCTTACGCAACACAAATGATTGCGTTCTCGGCTTACGGCTTAACTGTATTTTATGAGCTCATTTGACAGCAAACAGATTTATTTAAATGGGCAACGAAACGCGAATATTAAACGCAGTATAATTTTGTGGGATAATTTAAAAATAAATAGTGCGTGCATGCGTAGAGCCGTGTAAAACTTCATGGTAGCCAGTGATTACTAGATACGGTAGCTCGGTAAACTCTCTTTCACTCTCTTTCAGAATAAAATATATATTATCATGATGTAGTCAGCATAAACGTGTGAAAATTAAGCTGCTGCCACCTATAGAAAGTGAGGGAATGCCAGCAGATGAACCTGTCCTATCATGGCATATGGTATAGCAGCGTATATCTCTTATAGAGCGGTTATTCAACGGTTCCGCATAGCTTGCTGTAATACCCTCATAGTAACAACTACTGGTCATGATCTCTATCTAGTAAATATACAGTTAGTATAATATAGAGATCAGTGGTAACAACGGACAGCTGGCCTCCGCCACACGCCCGCACACAAGCAGTCATCACGTCCGCGTCCGCGTCTGCAGAATCTCTAATGCACATAGAAATGCCTCTATTACAAGTGCCTGTTCATAGAATTGCATCCAGAAATGCCTCTCTCAATAGAATGCCAGAAAAAAATGGCCGTAGAATTGTTCTCATCGACGATTCATTTCTCGAGGTTTCTCGCCGCAATCTTCCGGAACTTCGGGAGAGAATTTTATTCGCTGATCATTTTATATCTAGCAGCGCGTAAAAGACTCGTGTATATCTAAATGAGACACGTCACTTTCACTTATAGGTGCGCCACCTCAGGTGGAAATCCAATTACAATGCGTCGAGACACATCGAAAATGGTCATTATCCTTCGTAGCAAGACTACTACGTGGGGTTATTTATAGTGCTATATGTAAGACTATCGATCTACGTCATGAGCCCTGGAGAGGAACGCAGCGGAACGCAACAGCAGGAATGATTTTATACTTCTTAGCCGATCTAAGACGCGGACTCATCTGTAGGATGTTATCAAAGTTCACATGGAGCCTTATATGGTTTTATATGGTTTATTTTTTAGCCGTTCTATGAGAGATTACGCGATTACTGATCTATAGAGATTATGCCTTCTGGATTTTTGTGCAGGGTTATGTACAGAATGAACGCCGATTTCGAAATTTAATATACGCCGCGTCGGATATATTGTCTAAAAACACGCCTCCGCTGAATATTGATTATCATGCATATTCCGACAGTCGTTTCCTAGACTACGCACGCGCGTACTAAAACAAACAGTTTTGTTAATGACGAGATGTTGATTCGTCAGGTAGAAAATCTATAGCTGGCTGTGAGTTATATATAGTATAGAGTAGATATATAGACGAGTTCGCTCCGGGAAGAGTTGGCTTAAACAGAGACAGAATTATTCTTCCTAGTGAAAAATTCGTTTCGCTGTATTCGTGTGATGGTCGCCGTTGCGTGGCACAGCTGCTGCAGCTGCTGCTTTACTAAGCGCTTGCCTTATGCAAAAGCTCAATGTACCGCGCGGGTATGTTTCAAAGGAGCTTATGCTGTTCGGGTTCGATTAGAAAATCCAAAATACGCAGCCACAACTTCGCCTTACTCTCCCTACGCTAGTGCGTCACGATGTTGAAACCTGTGTGGGTTCGCTCAATAATGAGACCCCACGATATAAGCATGCAGCCACACTCATCACCTTCTCCTCAATTGAGCCCTGCACAGGACAGTGCTGAGATATTATCCGCACTCATCTTCTGTAACATGTACCACGTATAACCACACGTACAATTTTCAAGTTCGGATGTAGCGACGATGGACAGCGTAAGAGCTTTCTCCTATGCCTAATAGTGATACGCCCTGTATGTGCAACGTCTGTGGCGAACACATCGACTATACCTGATCGTATCGGTAACATCCTCGTGCGGCTGCGAAAACAACATGGCTGATCAAGCACATCATTGTTTTGCTTAGCCCACGCGATTACAATGAATCGATGGGATTCATATGAAATACACACACACACACACACACACACACACACACACACGCGCGCGCGCGCGCACACACACACATACATACGACGACACTCGACGACGACGACGACGACGACGACGACGACGACGACGACGGACGAACGGACGAACGACGACGACACGACGAACG
>NW_014577374.1:104997-107040 GCF_000485595.1 Priapulus caudatus
TATATATATATATACATAGTTAGAGGCGTGAGCAGGCCGGAAATCCAAAATAAACTAAAGGTTACCTCGGGTTTGCACACCCGTATTATGCCATTGTTCTGGTTCCTTGTTATAGCCTGAATCGCATGTGCATGTCCTCGATCAATTCCCACTCCCTCTCTCCCCCGCTCTGTCTGGGGGCGGGTAAGAGTAGGAAAAAGTGTGGAAATCTGGTTAACTATGCCTATATGATGTAGACACTATATCACTATATCAGATATGTGCCCACCCCCCACACACACACACCGGACTAAACCCCAACTAAACGATGCTCGGTCTTACGTCATCACACGCCTCACAGCAGAGAAGCTGGCGCGTGAAGCCCACCGTCATAGAATCCACGTTTAGAGGGAAATAGCAAATGAGAAAATATAGGCAGGCGCACTCATTGATCCGCTACAGAGATATTTTTCATGATCGATGTCATTCGGTGTTTTTCCATTATCTACATCACGCGATAAGTGAGTATAAGATGTCACTTGTGCATGCGTTTGGTGCATGCCCTGTATAATGGCAAGTATCTCTTAATTTTTTTCCACGCATTAGCCAAGTAGACGACGCTTTGAAATACGATATGTTAACCGCTGTACAGTATTGTCGATTTACTGTGAGTGATGGCGGACAAGGTTGGGGAAATCGACTAGGTCACGAACCTCGTCGCGTGCTTGCAGAGATGATGCATGTTTTGTCACGAGTAAGCCTAGAGAAATACACCTTACTCTCACCTGATTAAAGGGTTTCCGTGATTGTTGGAGAATACGAAACTCTAGCGAATCTAATGCAACAGTCTAACCGTAAAATGCGAAGAAAGCAGACTCGAGCATTCATCTCCATAGATTGATATTTTGTTAATATGTGAAAATAATGTTAAGCATACACGTGCTAGTTACGCTGTGTAATCCCGGGTTAACGTTAAGAAATCGCAACGTTAGATTTATCATACATGAACACCTACATTACACCGGTCTTGTCTCTGTAATCCACTTCTAAGGAATATCTACATTTGGCACCCCCTCTAATATTTATAGTACTGCCATAGGCTACAACTGTGCCAAGTTTGATGCTTTTGTCTGCTCTGTAACGATCATGAAGCTAAGGGACCTGACTAAAGTGTTTACAATCACAATTGCATTGAATAACCGAGTTGACGATCCGCGCCGCGCTGCGATTAGTTAGTTCCGCCGGTACCCCATTGCTAGCGTACGCATTCTGTTCGTAGCCGAGTCATGCAATAATGTGCGTTCCGTCCTACTATAGCTTTGATGCATCGCACTCAACTTGTAATTATTCGTTGCCTCACTGTATCGCTTTTCTGTCGTATGTATCGTTATTCTGGCATCGCAGCACGCATATCCAGAACGGCAATCGACTTGCAGAAAGCAATTGCTATTCCGCACGCTAGATCGCGTTTAGGTAATAGGTGTCCGTTTGGTACTGTCCAGGCCATGGTATGTTTGAGCTGCAGTCGCTATTGTGGCTGCAATGTGAAATACGCTATTCTTACACCCTCTCTTCATTTTAGCTCATCTGACATAGTCAGATGCAGCTTGTATAATCGCATGAGCGTGCGTCCGTGCGTCCGTGCGTCCGTCCGTGCGTCCGTCCGTGCGTCAACAGTTGGGCACAAATCCTAACCGCTCGACGTACGGTCACGATATTCGGGGCGTGGGGGGTAATCCGAAAACGAGTTGGGATGTCGAAGCTGGGGGGTCAAAGGTCAAAAGTCAAAAAGTGTAAAAGAAGGGGGAACATTTCCTCCTTAACTTAAGGTATAGGGAGGAAATGCAGAATTGCGGCACAAATCTAAACGGCTCGACCTAGGCTCGTGATAGTCGGTGTATAGCATCATGGTAGGAAAAGCCATCCGTGTGCCAAAATTGGAGGTCACAGGTCAAAGGTCAATAGGGCACAGGGCAGATTTTAGAAATTTTTTGAGAACATGGTCTGACGGAGGGATTGAAAACTTTTTTGTTTTAGCGGTGACCTACCATTTTTATGGCTTTA
>NW_014577374.1:107050-109604 GCF_000485595.1 Priapulus caudatus
CTTGGCCGGGCTTTGCTAGGAAAAACGTTGAATTTTTTTCACACTTTATTAGAACATTCTTAGCATTTTCATAAAACAAACGAAACGTGAAATAGCAATTTTATTTTCATGAATGAAAACATTTTTACCCCACACATTCTGTTAAGCATACACTCAAGCTTTTGCATGGGTATTGCTCTAATGAAGAGTAAACGTTTATGGGCCAATGAATCTAATCAATCATACGTTTTATTTATGGATGAGATGTATCTCTATGCTCAAGCCAAAAAAATTCATGAATTTCCAGCACCTAATTATGTGACAACACAAATTCTGAATTTTTAGCTCAGCTGACGAAGTAAGATGCAGCTTGTAGAATCGCACGATTGTCCGTCCGTCCGTCAGTCCGTCCGTGCATCCGTCAACAGTTGGGCACAAATCTTAACCACTCGACGTACGGTCTTGATATTTGGGACGTCAGGGGGATCGTGAAAAGGACTCGGGATGTCGAATTTGGGGGTCAAGGGTCAAAGGTCGAATATTAAGAGCGTAGGTCGAGCCGTTGAGATTTGTGCCGCAATTCCGTATTTCCTCCTATACCTTAAGTTAAGTTAAGGGGAAATATTCCCCCTCCATTGACACATCTTGATGTATAGTGTGATGGGGAGGAAACCCATCACCAGCGCGAAATTGGAGGTCACAGGTCAAAGGGCAGTGGGGGAAAGGTCAGATATCAGACATTTTCTGAGGACATGGTCTAACGGACCGAGTGCAAAACTTTTTTGTTTCAGCGCTGACCTACCATTTTTATCACTTTATTGAAAGGACCATGAAATGTACTTTCCGCTGACGTGCGAAGAGTAAGTGTGTCTGATAACCTTTTGACCCTCAAGAGGAGGGTTAAACATGGATTGGTTGACTGTTAACAAAGGACTGAACTGCTTTTGCTATTAGAGCCCCCTTCACCCGCCCCTCTCCCACCCTCCCCACACCCTCCACCCACCCTCCTCTTACCCTCTCCCCACCGTCCCCCACCTTCCCCACCACCACCACTACGCTCGCGCTCGACGCATATCCATGATAACGTTCATATAGCGAAGTCATCAAAGCTACACAGCTATATCTTTATTACTGTACTACCTGTATAGCAAAGCCTATCAATGCGGTGGCGGGAGGGCGCACGTGATACGGTTGCCAGTGAGTTTATCAGAAGAATAGCCGGCGACAGTACACATCAGTTAAGCGGTGTCGCTCTGCGGCACTTGTTCATATTGTCTCGCTATGGCTCTTCTCAGGCATTAATGACTCGTGCTCACCTCCGAGTACGGCTGCATTACTAAAAATAATGTCACCTGAGATAAAATTCTTAGTATTGCGTGTTGTTACACCATCGCGCTCGAAGGCACCAATGAAAATTTGCGAGCGCGTACATATCTAGAATGTCATTTTGTGATCGGAATGCCCGTAGGTTTACGTTCGGTCGTTGAAGCAAAATGCAATGTTGAGTGGGAAATCTGTTTGACTGATGTTGCACTCGATTCGTGATCTACCGTGTAGAACTGTACCTATACATCTACCGCGAATCGGGAAACCTAAACGTTATGGAGTTCTTGTGATTTTCTGGACGTTTTCATGCAATTTTCGAGTGAAATCTCCTACACAATATCGCGGAATTGATGTTAATCGTGTCGCATGATAATTTATGATCAAGTTGATATATCAGCATCGCCGTTATCACATTTATAATATAGCCTTGCATAAAATTCATGTCTCTCCTCTTTTTCGAGGTCTGCTATCACATCATATACGCTGAATACATTCACGTGTGTTATAGAGAACGCGTTTTATCGTGCGCATTTCGCTCTTAATTTAGCCAGTAGTTTCCCTCGCGGTACTTACTTTGATGCAGCATCCACTTGTGACAAGGAAATGAAATTACGCATGCTGCAAAGTTTTTCTCGCGTGTCACGCTATCGACTTAGCGACGCAGTCATTGACAGGGGCAATCGTTCTGCATGCAGGCAATTTAGATTCCGCGCGTTTTGTCTCGTTTAGGTAATAGCTTTGCTCCTATTCAGACCACGCCGAGTGGGAGCTGCGGTTTCTGCTGGCCTCGTCAAGTATGCGTAACGTGTTCACGATACACTCCGTTTCGTATTTCCTTACCGTAGCTTTCGCTCACCGCGAGTGCGCTTGCGTTTCTAATAGAAACTTTCTATAGGTAATACCATCTGAGATGACATTCCTGCTATTGCGTGTTGTTTCGAGAAATTGCGAGCGCGCACACGTACGAGGGTGCGTGTGCGATGCCATCATTGTACATGCATTACGTGACAAGTTTGTTTAGCCACAGTGGCTACTATCAATAGAATACGTACGACCAAGAGCACATTAACTCATTACATAACTCCCATAATTACATGAATTTTTATATCCATACATTGCATTGCCTTGCCTTACTTTACCTTACCTTACCTCACCTTACCTTACCTTACCTCACCTTACCTTACCTCACCTCACCTCACCTCACCTCACCTCACCTCACCTCACCTCACCTCACCTCACCTCACCTCAC
>NW_014577374.1:110856-112284 GCF_000485595.1 Priapulus caudatus
CTTACCTTACCTTACCTTACCTTACCTTACCTTACCTTACCTTACCTTACCTTACCTTACCTTACCTTACCTTACCTCACCTCCCCTCACCTCACCTCACCTTGACTTACCTTACCTTGACTTGTCTTGTTTTGTCTTGTCTTACCTTACCTTACCTCACCTTGACTTACCTTACCTTACCTTGCCATCATGCTGATTTACATAAACCTCAAACGCGCAAAACATGTTTATGTGCTCTTGGCGAATAAATTGGGTATGCGATTAATCCTATTCGGCATGAGGCGCCACCTATGCGATACATCGCCACTGTTATTTATATCTCGTAGCTAGCGGGTGCTCAACCTTTATCAACTCTAAGACGAGCGCCACATGCCATTATGTACGTCAGCGTTCGACTTACATCGAGATGCAGCTTAGACGAACTCAAATGTTTTCACACAGCGTCAAGCGATTTTGCGAAAAAGAGATGTTACGGAAAACCGCTGTGCAGGTTACAATGGGGTCGACATCTACCAAAATTCGGCCATAGCGAAGAATTCCTGCCTCGGCGAGAGAGCCGAGAGCGTTTTTGATTTGGCCACGCATGATTTGCGCTCGTCTAGACTCCAACGTTGCGTGCGGAAGAGGTGTATTTAGCCAGCTACACGTCTTTTCATCAGTGTTGTAGGTCTCGAGGCCGGTCTTAGCCTCGAGACCGACCTCGAGACCGTTTTCCTTGGTCTCGGTCTCGGTCTTGGTCTCGGAGTGCAATGACTCGGACTCGGACTTGGACTCGAGCCCTCCGGACTCGAGGACTCGGGTCGAGGCCGGCTCGAGGCCAATACATAGTACACAACATAGTACGCAGTTTACAAGAATTTAAAACTAAAACTCCTAGGTTTTCTAGATACACGGCCTAATCTTGTAACGTTTTCAATGGCTCGATTAAGATTCTTGTCCCTAATTTGGTTTGAATCTGCTGTCACTTCGTCTCTTTGCGTTTTTTCTACCACTTCTTTTTCTTCTTCTACCACTTCGAAGGTACCAGCACTCTCTCATTTGGTTCAACAAGCCGTGTCATTCTCGTAAAACACAAATGGATCCGTTACTTTGACACGTTTCGTATGACTCGTGTCTCTGTGTTTTCGGCTGACTATACACTTTCGAATGTCTACGATGCACTTTTGCGATTTTTTTCCCTTTTTCCCCTTTTTTCTCGATTTTTTTCTTTTTTTCAATGTTTTCCCTTTTTTTTTATCAAAACTTGGCTCGGACTCGGACTCGGACTCGTACTCGGGTGGCGCGGACTCGGACTCGGACTCGAACTCGGGGGGTGCGGACTCGACCACAACACTGCTTTTCATGTTTGTGCCAGTTATCTCACGCGATCAACAAATCATTCAACTGAACTAAACAATGTATATATATGAATAAATAAATAAATGTATA
>NW_014577374.1:112309-124043 GCF_000485595.1 Priapulus caudatus
AAGTACTTTGATTCACTAGACAACGTAGCCAAAGCACGCTATCTCGAGAAAATTGCGTGCATTGGGAATCGAGGTCCGTACCAAATAGACAATGCCGAATGGAGTGAGGATCACAATGTGTTCCCATCACACACCTATTTGGATCTCGTGAACTACCTAACATTCCATTTTCCGGCAGGTGCCCATTTCATAAAGGAGTTTTATTGTCTAACTCTACATCAAAAGGAGCACTAAACCGTATCCTTTACAGACATGCGCGTATTCGCTCTGTAAAATGTGTCCGCTAATACCAGGTTGACTGTGAATGACGCACGCAGACAGTGTTTTTCGCGTGTTTCAGCTAATAAGTGAAAGGAATTACACAATAAAGCGGCTTGATGGCGGAAAATTCACGCACAGTTACATCACCGCTATTCCCAATCATATTTTGGAAAGTTATAGGGAAGGTTTGCAGATGGTTGTAAATGCAAATAGCTGAGCTTTGCGTAAACACTGAAGAAAATTACAGCATAACATTCGTTCGTGAAAAATGCTAACTACTCAGACGGACGCATGCGCACACACGCACGCGCACGACCGCATCTAGCTACACGCAGGTTTCCCATTATCGTCAGCCCGACAGAACGAGCATAGAGATAGAACGATCTAGGATGATACGCATCCTTAAAATAAATCCGGTAAATCCACGATGCACACTGCCACAACACCTCGCAATATATTTTCTTGTCGAAAGCCCAAAGCCTGCGGATTCTAGACTAAACATTTATGCGCCTGCATCTGAATAGCGAGATAAATATTAGCAGTGACTGAATGTTTAGTGTAAACTTTGCCTGCCACGTGTAATTTTCAACTGAACGAAGGAAGGGAGGAAAATGTGTCATTCTAGAGATGCTACACGGCAATTATTTAGCTGTGCAATGAGTAGATTTTCCACTTAACGTTGCATTTAATATATTACCCGGCTGCTATGTATTGTGGCGAGTGGCACGGCTACCGTCTTTGGAATTCCCCCGAAAGGTTTTGAAGATTAAAGCTGTTCTGTAAGCCGTCATTTCGAACACGATAGATATATGTAGGTAATAGGTCTGCGTCCGGGGTCAGCGTGACATAATAATTCACCATCGTGCATCGTAATAATTGGTAGGTAAAATTGCGGTGGGCGTTTCACGTGTACCGATCTGTTATATCTGTTATAACTACCACCAGGAGTGAATAAATAAATAAATGTATATATATCTATATATATATAAGAATATGTATATATACATACTGTATATATGTGATGCGATAAAGGGAGTGCGTTTACACGTTCGCGCTCCTTCATATTTGTTCCAGATTGTGCAGGAGAGAGAAAGAGAGAAAGTGAGGAGGAGGGAATGGGTGGAGAGAGGGTGGACGAGGAAGGAAGAGAGGGAAAGGGAGGGAGCAAGTGACTGTAGGGAGGGAAGGATTTGTTTCTTCACTTTCATTCCCCGTTGGATTGCTGATATGTGTCATAAAAACCGCCCCTCTTTTGTGAGGGGTAAGAACGGGAACTCAGTCTTCTCTTGTACACTGCTTAGACGGTTAAGTCTTGTAGGCACTTGTAACTGCACACTGCTTAGGACGGCTGTTGCAAGTCTAGCTGCGGAACCAGCAAGACACTACGGCTGCAGCGCTATGGTCGTGCCTTCTCCACGCCACCAGTAATTGGCTGCAGCAGTTTTTAAAGCAGCTAGCATCACATATTGTCCGTATACAATTGATATTTCGCGAGCATAGCACGCCGATGATAAAATAGATTTAACAGCGAGTTTATTAATTAACCCGAGTTAATTGGCGCTTCGTGTAATTGAAAAACTCGTTCGCGGCATTTCGTTTGCGATTTTAACGAAATGAACGCAACGGAAACCCAGCTAAGCACACAGCAGCACACGCCAAAGCAAACGAGGTAATGAATGCTCAGCCGAGATTCAGAGCTCATTATATTCCAATGAGTGCCGATGTTGTACGAAGCAAGTCTACAGAGAATTTCGAAATTTATAAATATATATATAGAGAGCGCGCGATTACGACGAAACGTGCCTGAAAAGACCGAGATACATATGTTCGTGCGTCGAGAACGAAAGTGAAACGAATTAGGCCTACAACGAAATTAGGGGGCGTGTCCATATTAAGGAAGCACCGCGTAAATTTGTCATAAGTATACAGAGAGCGTGATCACTGTGGTGCAGCCGCCAAGAGGTCGGCGGTGTTTCTACCCTTCCACCGAAGCAAGATTAAATACAATCTGTATATAAGGATCATCAAGGGATGATGATCATAAGGATCATAAGGATCACCCAAAACATAGAGACAGTTTCACTGTATCGTGCCACACACCAGCGAGACACGTCAACACGTATCCATTATAGAGGGTTCCGCGATTTGCACTAAAAATAGCAATATTACCTACAATCTTGTGCCGTCGCCCATCTCGGTTCCAAAAAGAGCGAACAAAGTTGCGTGTAATCTGCCGATCTGCACAATCTACCGATTTTACATTGGCTATAGTGTTATTATTGCAATAGATATTAGCAGTAAGTGGATCCCGATTTTGGAGACAGGTTTATCAGCTGGGGTTGTGTTAATTGCTAGTTCGATGAGATTGCACAGGCCCGGTTTTGCAAGCAGGTTTATCATCGTGGGTTTTAGGTGCGAGTTCAGCGCTTTCTTAGAGATAAATAATAATATTACGATTATTATTATTTTACGACATTAAATTTTTTTTCTATTTATTTTATTATTAGACGTATATTATTATATTTATTATTTTATTATTATTTATCAAAGTGGTAAATCACCGGCATTAAGGCCGGTGCGGCTTCTGGGATTTGAACCGTGTCCCAACTGGACCATTAGTGGGATCAATCCAGAAAATTTTTTGCAGGATGTGGTGGATGTCCCATAGTAGGTTCGCCGAATTTCTGCATCTTCCCTGAGGCAGTGTGGTGCCAGAGAGGGCCTCATATAGGTTCTTCTCAAAACCATTCTTTATAGAGCCAAGGGCTACAACCACGCACTGTGGACAATTCTCGTCCTTAGTATTCCATCATCCTCGCTGACTTAATGTTCCGATCATCTCAGATTTGTTGTACTTGGTTGGAGTTTTGGTCTTCGCTTCACATATTCAGCCAATGATAGTTAGAATCGAATAGCTGTGTAGACGCAGCTAATCGGCTCAATCAACAGGCATCGTTTTTCTTTCCTGTTGTGGAGCACTGACATCAGGGCGATTTGCAGGTATCGTGGCGATCTGTCTGGCACTGAGCCTATACGCGACATTTTGGTAGGTATGTGTTTCCGACATGAGTTGAGTAAACTGTAGGCCTGCGGAGTATAAATGGCATGCATAACCGCACTTGTCAGGTACTTGCTCACCAAGTTGCTTACGCTGCAGATTGACCAGTGCACGATAGCTGGCATAGCCTACGTGTTATTGCGATTATGTAGGCCTGTACTGCGCTTGGAGTGGCCAGCAACTGTGCATCTGGCGATGGATTGTTGGCCTAGAATGGTCTTCTCTGGCCTTTGAATGCACCATTCGTGCATGCACTTTGCTGTTGCCGGGTGCGCTGCTGGGTTGCTTGAGGATTTGGGCATATTTACATTGATGGTATCTGGTGTTTGATGCTTGGTCTTGGGCTGCAATGGATCCAGGGCTTTTATGTCTCTCCCTCATGTGAGCCCGGCGCGGAGGACTACTCAGACCAGGCAGACGCTTGCACGGTCCTATAAAGAGTCGACAAATGGGCCTGTCGAGGGCTCTTGTAGAATCTTCCATGCACATAGGTCTTGTTCTTGAATACCAATCGATCGGTTTGGCCATTAACGTTCTCTGCGGTCTATATTGCGCCTTCAGTCTCTGCTTGTGTTGAAGGAATGGTCGTGGGCTGAGGAGATTACGCGGTGTGATGTTGCCTTTGATATTCTTTAGCCTCTAGTGTGCACTCGCCTAAGAGAGCGTGGCTTTGATTTCCAGGTCTGATGGAGATTTTGATCAGCTTGTAAATTTTGTCTCTTAAGCTCTATGTATCTCCTAGCACCTACAATGGCAGTGTTTGTGTACGCAGACATATCAGTTACCATGAGACAAACGCAACCTACACAATGTTTGCTGGCTTGATGCTACAGTCGGTGGCCTACGTCCTACTTTTGGGTGATGGAGACCGGTACATGGTTAGTAGCTTTTTGCTCTTGCGATATATCCGTTCGATATCTGATCGTCAACCAAGTTGATCACTACGAAGCTGTACAGGGGACTGAGTGCCAGCCTATTGAATCGGCTGTTATCTTGTTCTATTTGAGGGGCAGAGGCTTCAGACTTGAGAAGCTAGGCGCGAACTCGGCGATAGTACTCTTTTAGCAAGTGTTCTCGCTTCATCTTGCATGAGAATACCAATCAACTTTCGTCTACACCAGGATATTTGTAGGTGTCCTCGTGGTTCAGCACTTTGTAGGGCTGTCTTGATCAACCAAGGCTCGAGTGAGTTCGGTCAACTTTTTACTAACGCCTTAACCACCTATTTAAGATTGCGTTACACACTTTTCCCAAAGGGCCGAACTTCATTTTGATGTCATCACTAATGCGTGACTGTTACCAAGGCCTGCTCCAGCTCAGTATTCGTATTCTTGTAAACAGGTCTCATGCATCGTAGAGCAGGTGGCTGATCGGTTTTGTGTTTAATCGAGACTGTAAATTCCAGACCCGTGTCACTATTCAGCATTGTGTGGTAACGGCGGTGTTAGTGCTAACAGAAATAAGCAAGGGGAGAGACCGAGTCCCACCCTGGAGATTTCCATTATTCATATTATTATAGTTTATTCATGTATCTGCATCACTTGACTAAATTATTATTATTCATCATAATAAATCTATTATGGTATTCACATCCTGGTGGTGAGCATCATAACAGATTAGACAGATTCGGTACACGTGACGTAAAGGCATATGAGGTTGCAGTGGTGCTTAGTCAACCCACATGCAAGATTTTACCTACAATTATACGATGCAACCGATGGATCAAATTATTATGTCAGCGCTGATCCAATCTCCGGACGCCAGACCCTATCTACATCATAGTCCTATCGTGTTCGAAAATGACGGCTTAGCAGAACACGGCTTTTAATCTCTTAAAACCTTTCGGGGGAAAATTCACCAAAGACGGTAAGCCGTGCCACTCGCTCACACAGAACATAGCAGTCATAGTGCAGTCCGGGGTGTAAGGAGGTATAGTTAAACTGCAAACTTAGGTAGGTGAGAGGTGGAATTCTACTCATTGCACAACAGCTAAAATAATTGCCAGGAGTAGCCATCTCTAGAATGAACACATTTTCGCTGCCTTCCTCGTTCAGGTTGAAATACATCGTGCAGCCCAATCTACGACTAAACTAGCTTACAGATGCACTGCTACTATATTTATCATTCTGCTATTTTCAGAATGCAAGGCTCGCACTACATGTTTAGCTAAAGAATCCCGCGAGTGCTTTGGCCTTTCGATCTTATTTATGAAAATGATATTGGGCGAGGCTGTTGTGGCAGTGTGCACGGTGATTACCCGGATTTAATTTTAAGGATGCGCAATATGCATACCAGTCCGCCGTCAATTTCCTAAGATTCGTTCTATCTCTATGCTCGTTCTGCGTCGGGCTGACGAATAAATGGGAAACTGCGTGTAGCTAGAGCGGTCGTGCGCGTGCGTGTGTGCGCATGCGTCCGTCTGAGTAGTTAGCACTTTTCAGCAGAACGAATGTTACGAATTTTCTTCAGTGTTTAACGGCAAAGCTCAGGCTATTTTGCATTTCACAACAATCTGCAACCTTCCTATAACTTATCAAAATATGATTGGGAAAGCGGGTGATGTAACTGTGCGTGAATTTTCCGCCATCAGAGGCCCGCTTTAATTGTGTAAATTTCCTCACTCTATTAGCTGAAAACGAAGCGCGAAAAACACTGTCTGACGTGCGTCATTGGCACAGTCAAACCTGGTAATTACAGCGACACATTGTTATCAGCAGGCGAATAACGTGCGATGTCTGTAAAGGATAGCGGTTTCAGTGCTCCTTTTGAACCTGTAGAGTTAGACAATAAAACTCCTTTATGAAATGGGCACCTGCCGGAAAATTGAATGTTAGGTAGGTTGGACTGCAAGATCACTAAATAGGTGTGTGGATGCGGAAAACATTGTGAATCCTGCACTCCATTCGGGCCATGTCTAGTGTAGCTGGAGCGACTCGATCCATATCAGGGTCGTAAGATGCGAGACCAACGCACATTTTACTCGAGAAATAGCGTGCTGTGTGTGGCGCGTACGTTGTCTAACGAGTGAAAATCAAAGTACTCCTCTATTACTACGTAACACTATCTAGACAAGTCGACAAACGTGCATACACTGCTATATAAATGGGTAGCATGAGAAAAGCAGCGTTTGATAGCTAGAGTAGATGCAAGTAACATCGGTGAAATTTCTGAACTCTCACGATGTAAACAAACTTAAGTCTAATGACATATGTGTTGCGTGCAATATTTCCGATCTGCTCCAATCTACGAATCTGCCGACTGTGTGCAGTAATGCATTCGAGGTTAGAAACGTGGTCGCCATCTGTGGCAACCAGCTGGGCGAGTGTGAGTGGCCAACACCTCGTGTCATGGCGAGCACATAACGCCATTAAGTCGGAGCGCTAGTGCTGACAAGGTCTCGCATATAGTGACAACTAGCATTAACACAACACCCAGTCTGTGGACTAAACTGGTGTGTCAAATCTAAGGTGGCAAAATCTGGGGCATTCCACACGGTTTACCTGCACTCAAAAATATCTATTGGCGTGGGTATGAAAAATATATGGTACAACTTGAGTGTAATGGGTGCCACATGATGTTTATTAGCAAAAAATTCGGTAGTGAATGGGCTAGTTGCAGGATCCAGAGGTGCAACTATGAATGTCAGACATTCAGCTGGAACCTATATATGTTGGCATCGCTGCGTTTTCATGTGCTTGGTGAGATTGACGTCGCAAGTGAGATGGTGCATCGGTACGGACACGAGTGATAGAGGCGTAGGTAGATTGTGCAATTTAGGTTCGTATTAAGGTGTCTAAATGTGCGATAGAGTCGCGCGGAGAATCGCAATCTAATATGACTTACGTATGCAGTAAGACTGCAATTAACGTGTGTGAACTGGTGTTCTGCCTGGCTGTTAGCCATGGGTCGGATTACGGATGGCATATAAGGTAAAATAGTGCAGAATTACTGTCGTCATTATATTCGTCCACGGTGATATCCCTTAATGATCGTAGTGCAGTCCTAATTTAGTCAATCATGCAATCTCCCTTGATGATCCTTATAAGTGCTTGGATGCCACAATGTGCAAGTAGTTTTAAGTCGCTTAGTGGGCTTTACGTGTTGGACATAGGAAAGTGCATAGTGTAGCAGATAATGAGACCATAGTGAGCAGCGAGTGCATAGTGCATGGTGCAGTAGTCTTAAGTGCCATAGTGCCTGGTGCATACCAATATGTAAGTGGCCTATGTGCATAGTGCATAGTGCGACTAGCGCAAATAGTACATAGTGCATAGATGCATAGTGGCATGGTGGATTGGTGGCATAATAGATATGCATCGGTAGGTAGCGCATTCCAGGGCAATAAGTGGCCCGACCTGGGTGCATTCTTGTGCATGTTGCATTGCGCAACTTTGCGCTATTGAGTGCCAGGGCAGTGCATCGTTGGCATGGGAGGGCTAACACTATAGATGTGACTACAACGTTCTCATTGTGCAATTAGGCAATAGTGCTATATATTTAGATCAAAGTTTCAATAATTCATATGAGCTGGGCAGGTGAGCTTTCGTTAATGCATGATGGGACGATGCTGACCCCCTATAGCATATTCCGGGTGTTGTTAGGGTGCACTGGAGAGTCTGAGTGTGTTGTGCAACTTTTCGTTTTCGGTCATGTTGCATAGTTGACAAGTAGCGAGCGCAAATATAGACTCGTATCTCGGGGTCTTTGGCATTCAGTGATGGTGCACAACTGTGTGCATTAGCTGATCGTGTTAGCATTGCGCGGGCACGCTGAGAATGCTCACTCTGGAGTGCATGGAGTTATAATATGTGAGCCAATTTAGGTGGTTTATGTATAGTGAGATCATTCGATTATTCTCTGGTCAATGCGTCTACTTTCGAAACAGTGCGTGGGCACTCATTGAATATATATGAGGTGTGACTTGTCGTGATATGTGCTCGTGGCTCGAGAGTCATGTTGCATTTGGCGCATAGTACAATATTCATATTACCGCGCATACTCGCTATTGGCTTTGCGTGTCCGTGCGTGGTGCGAAGCTTGTGCATGCGTGCAGTGTTTGCTTGCATGAGTGGCAATTGTGCATCAGAGCGTGGGTTTTAATGCATAAGGTGCAATTCGGTGAGCATAGTCAATAGTGCATTGTTGGCATAGTGCTTAAGTGCTCGTCAGTGCGGTATTTGAGGCTGGCATGGTGCATGCACACTGGTTCATTACGTGCAAACTTTCCTGCTGTAGAACGTTTGCAAAAACAGGAGATTACGTTAAGACTTTCCGTCGTAATGATTGGACGACATAAACTCGTGTGTGCGGACTCAGTACTTATGATGGACAACTTTACCACATCGCTCGTTAAACGTTGCAGAACATTTTGGTCGTAACGTTGTGCGACAACCGTCGATGATCGCTTTTCCGCATTTGGTAAAGTGCGACAACTTCACAGGTTGTGAACGTTGCCGGCCAACCTTTTGCGTTCGTAATGTCGACAGCGCATGGAGCCACTTATGTCCGCGTTTCGTAACGTTGCGAAAAAAAAAGTTTCGCATCGGCGATACTTGCAACAGACTTTTTGCGTTCGTCGTAACGTTGGCCGGGTAGACAACTTTCACATCCGTAACATGTTAGCAACACTTCCGGCGTCAAATAAAATATTGCGACACGGCGGACTTCGATCGTAACAATGCAACAACTTTTGTATGCCATTACGTTGCAAACAAAGACTTTGGCATGTAAGTTGCGAACACTTTCCATTCGTGTAAACGCGCTGGGCAACATACTTCGGACGGGCGTAACATAAGCCGAGAAAACATTCCGGCAAGTCGTAGACGTTGCAACAACTGATTGCGTCGTAGACGGAGCAATTGCAGACAACTTTCAGGCCGTGCGTAAGACGATCTGTTGACAATTTTTGGTTGTAAAACGGTTTGCAAACAACTTTGTCTGCAGTCGTAGAGAACCACCGCGTTGAGCAAACAGACTTTCGCGTCGTAAACGTTGGCAGACAGAGCTTCGCGTCGGTAACTTTGGAACAACTTTGTGGGTTGTAACGTGCAACAACCTTTCGCGATCGTAAACGTTGGCAGACAACTTTCAGTTGTGACGTTGAGCGGGCAACTTTGCGTCGAGGTAATGTATGCGACAACTGAGAGGGGCAAGATTTCGTGTTCTATTGCGATTTTTAAACGAAATGCGAAGATTCGGCAGTCGTAACGTGTGCCGGAACAGACATTTGCCGCATCGGTAACAATTGTAACAAACTTTCCGCCGATCGTAACGGTGCAACAGACTTTCACTATCGTAATGTTGGGCAACAACTTTGCGTCATAGATCTATTGCGACGAACTTATCGGGTCGTAACAATGCCAACACTTTTGTGCCATATACGTTGCCACAAAACAGGAGAACTTTTGTGGCATATATATGTAACGTTGCGTACAACGGTACCTTTCGCTTGTAAACTTGCAAACTACTTTCGCGTCGTAACATTGCGACACGACTTTCGGGTCGTAAACGTTGGTGCAACAACTTTCGCGTCGTAACGTTGCAACAACTATTCGCGTCCGTAACGTTAGTGACAAACTTTTGGTTGTGAAGCGTTGCAACAACATTTTGCATCCGTAACGTTGCCAAACAATTTCGCTCGTACGGAACGTTGCAACACTTTCGCGTCTTAAACGTTGGACACAGACTCTATTGAGGCTAGATGCTATAGTAACGTTGCACACAACTATACGCACGATGTCTAGTCACACGACGTTCGCAAAAGCAACGAGGATCAAAAACTTATTTTGCGATAGATAACGTTGCGACATACTTTGGTTGTAACTGTTGCACGAGCCGAGTAAAACGATTTTCGCGTCGGTAATCATTGCCAATCAAGAGCGTTTTGGGTCTTGTAACTTGCCAACAGACTTTCACTGCGTCTGATAATGTGTAACAGAGACTTTGGTCGTAACGTTTCAACAAACTTCGGTCGTCAACGTCTGCAACAGACATTGGGGTGTCGTCAACCGAGTTTGATCGACAATATTTTGCGACGGTAACTGTTGCAACAGAACTTTCGCGTCGCTAAGCGTACAAATGTGTACGAACAAATTTCCACAGTCTAACGTTGCAGCTAGAAGTACCATACTTTATTTGCCACCGTCCGTAATGTTAAGCAGACAACTTTTGCGTCGTAACACATTGAGCAGAGAACAAACTTTCTCGATGTCGTAATCGTTGCAAAACAACTTTCGGTGTCGTAAACGTATGCGAAAATTTTAATAAACTTTTGCGATCGTAAACGTTGCAACAGCTTTCTGCGGTTGTACACCGTTGGGGCGACAACTTTCGCGATCGTAACGTTTGGCAACAAAACTTTATCGGTCCGTAAGCGGTTGCAACGAAACTTTTACATCGTAATAGATGCCGAACCAACTTTCGTGTCATTAGATATCTAGCGACAAACTTGTGCGGTCGTAACGTTGCAACAGACTATTATTGTGGGCCATAAACGTTGGCAGACAACTTTCGCATCGTTACGTTGCGCACAAATTATTATGGGTTGTAACGTCTGCAACAACTTCGCGTCGTAACGTTTGCAACAACTTTCGCGTCGGTAACATTGCGACAGACTTTTTGGGTTGTGTAGCGTTGCAAGACAGATTCTCGGGTCCGTAACGTTACACGAACTTTCACGGTTGTAAGCGTTGGCAACAGAGCGCTGCCGAAGGGTTTGTATTAACCGGAACGCAGAAAACACACTTCTCCGGTACGTAAAACGTTGCAGACACAACTTTTCGCGTCGTAACGTTGCGAAGCAAGGACTTTGAGTCCGAGTGTAACGTTGCAACAACCTTCGCGTCCGTAGAACGTTGCACGGACAACTTTGGGTGCGGTAAGCGTTGCACACAACTTTCGCAGTCGTAACCTGTTGTAAACAAGTTTTCGCGTCGTAACATTGCGATACACAGACTAATATACGTGTACGTACACGTTCAAACAATCCATTGGGGTCGTCCGTTGCGAGGAAGCAAGTATTCGCGACGTAACGTTGCAAAACAACTTTCTCGCGTCGTATAAACCGTTGCAGATAGACCAAAACATCGTTTGGTCGTAACGTTGCATAAACCAGACTTTACACATACAATAAGACGTTGCCACACCGAACTTCTTCGCGTCGCTACGTTGTAGACAACTTTCGGGTCGTAACGATTGCAGACAACTTTTGGGTCGTAATCGTTGCGATACAAAACTTTTTGCGTCGTAGATGTTGTAAACAACTTTCGGCACCGTCGGTAAACGTTGGCAAACAACTTCGCAATCGTAACGTTTTGGCAACATACTTTTGCGTGCGTCGGAGAACGACAAGTGAAAGCGGAATTAGGCCTACCAGACGAAAACTTAGGGTCGTTGACGTACAGCGTGTCGCGCAGT
>NW_014577374.1:124068-127363 GCF_000485595.1 Priapulus caudatus
ACGACCCATCACAACTTCCATCGCGGCCCGGGCCCGGTACCGCGTCCAACGCTGTGAGAGTCACTCCCTCCATCCATGCCTTCATACCCGATCAATGCCATCCCATATCGATCCAGCCATCGTTGTTCAGAACTTTGTATGGGCCTGTCTTGTCCCACCAAGTCGCTATGTTCAACTTTTTACTAGCTTACCACCTTTAAGATATGCGGTTGCACACTTTTCCATGCCCGTACATTCATTTTTGATGTCCCTCACTTAAATGCGCTTCGACTGTTACCAAGGCCCTGGCTCCAGCTCATTATTTCGTTCTGTTGGTAAAAAGTATCATGGTGTAGAGCAGGTGGCGCTGGATACGGTTTGTGTTTATGCGACTGTTTAATTCCAAGACCACTGTCTATTCAGCATGGTTGGTAAGCGGTGTTAGTTGCTAAGCAGCATAATAGGCAGGGCATGACGACGAGCGAGTTCACCGGGAAGATTTGCCATTATTAATCATGATCTATTATTATTATATTCCACACTAATCTATTGATATTCCATCAGTACATGAATCTTACTATTATCACTCCTAGGTTTGCCGGTTTATAACAATTGATATAACAGATCTGGCCTACACGTGAATACGCCCACCGCCAAGTTACCTACCAATCTAATTACGATGCCACATGCGCTGAATTATCTATTGTCACGCTGACCCCGGGACGCCAGACCTAGATACCTACATATATCTATCGTGTGTCCACAATGCCGGCTTCACAGAAAGCTTTAATCTTCCAAAACCTTTCGTGGGAATTCAAAGACGGGAGCCCTGCCACTCGCCACAAATATCATAGGCACGATCCGCCATCCCAGCCATGGCTAATAGATAAAATGCACACTTAAGTGAAGAACATTCCCTACTACATTGCACAAGCTAATAGATGAGCGCTGTAGCAGACTCTAGACCAATGACACATTTTCCTCTCCTTCGCCTTCGTTCAGTAGAAATTCACGTGGGCAGCAAAGTTTACACTAAAACATTCAGTCACTGCTAATATTTATTCTCCGCCTAGTCAGACTGCAAGTCGCGCATAAAATGTATTTAGTCTAAGAAATCCGCAGGCTTAGCGCGCTTTCGACAAGAAATATATTGCGATCCGGTGTATGTGGCAGTGTCCCGGTGCATCCGTGGATTTACACGGATTATTTTTAAGGTATGCGTATCATGCCTAGATCGTGTCTATTCTCTTATGCTCCTCCCTGTCGGCTGACGATAATGGGAAACCTGCGGGTAGCTAGATGCCCTAGGTGCCATCCATCTACTCTGCGCCGTGCGAATGGCAGTCCATCAATGTGGCGCATGCGTCCGTCTGGAGTTAGGCATTTTTCACGAAACGAATGTTCTCCTGTAATTTTCTCAGTGTAATTACGCAAAGCTCAGCTTATATGCATTTACAACCAATCCTGCCAACACTCCCCTCTATAACCCTCCAAAATTAATGATTGAGGAAATAAGCCGTATGCAAACGCTGCGATGAATTTTCGCCCATTCAAGACCGCTTTATTGTGCTAATTCCTTTCCCACTTATTACCTGAACACGCAGCAAACAAACACTTCTGCGTGCTCATCACAGTCAACCTGGTATGAGCGCGGACACTTTCAGACAGCGAATGATCGCCGCATGTCGGTAAAGCAATCTCCGGTTTAGTGCACCTGCCCTTTTGATTGCTCAGAGATTAGACAATAAAACTCCTTTATGAAATGAGCACCTGCCGGAAAATGTTCATAATGGTTAGGAGTTCACGACGAATCCAAATAGTGTGTTGGCATGGAACACCATTGATGATCCTCACTCCATCTCGACATATTGTATTGAGTTACAGGGCACCTCGTTCCCACACTAGCTTCCCCACGCAATTTATCTCGAGATAGCGTGCTTGGCCTACGTTGCATCTAGTGGATCAATAACTACTTCTCCTTATACTACGATCACTCACAGACAGTCGACAAACGTGCATACACTGGCTATATATAAAAAATGCCCGCATGTTTGATAGTCAGAGATAGTGCTCAGTTAACATCGGTGCAAATTTACTGAACTCTCACGATGTAAACAAACTTAAGTCTCCATTGAACCATATGTGTGCGATGCAAATTCCATCTCTGCACATCTACGAATCTAGCACTGTGTTGGCTCCATTCAAGCCATCATTGATATAAAGAAGGGTAAGAAAGTATACCTTCTTTATACGCTCTTGTTATTATTCAATCCTGCTACCACCAATAGCTATAGTGTTTCTCTCAATCAGCTTTCAATCCCACATTGAACCGTGCGTAACTCGGAGCGTCGCACACGCGTCGTGCGTAGTAAAAAACCTGAAGCAAGATATAGCCAATCAGACACGCTTACTGGACCGCATAGTCTGAGAAAATTCCTAGGCGGTTAAAGCCCTGCTATGCTGCGTAATTACAATAGCGGGAGCAGGGGAAGGGGGTCAGCTCCCGGTCAGTGTGCATGGTGGTCAGGAGTGAGTGGGAGACGAGGGTACTACACGGAGGCCTATACATGACGATTTGTACTCACTTTAGAGTTATTTACATTATCATGCTTTTAGTTTATTTCTATCCAAAATCTAGGGGCCCATGTTGCCCCCCCCCACAGACTAGACTGACGCAGTAAAGCGTCAGTCACACTGGGGCCGGACTGTCCAAGGATTACCGCGGATGGGGCAGGATCTCCCCGGACCGTAAAATTTATAATCCGTGGCGATCCGGGTGAAAAAATTACGAGACAGTCGAAAAAAAGCATCATCGGGCCGGATCGGGCCGGACCAGCACTGTAGCACTACGGATGAACACGGAACCACTACGAATGACCCCGGACCAGCACGGCAGCGCCACGGACCATCCTGGATTGAGCCCGGATGAAGCCGGATTCAGCACGGAGTCACTACGGACCGCCCCGGACCGCCCCGGACTGCCTCGGACCGCCACGGACCTCCCCCGGATGACCTACGGACTGCCCGGAACCTACTACGGACCGCCCCGGAATGCCCCGGACCAGAAGCATTTTGGCTATAAATACAGGGGGATTTAGGGAATTTTCATCATTCTAGCTGCTGACATAGTTATAATGACATGACATCTATGTATAATGACATAGTGATAATAGTGACATCATGACATATATGTATACATGATATATGTTAATGACATGATACATGATATTTATTATACAATACATACATACAATACAATACATACATACATAATATTATAATATATATAATATATATTGATTTATATATATATATA
>NW_014577374.1:127374-128991 GCF_000485595.1 Priapulus caudatus
AGCACTAACACCGCTTACCAACATGCTGAATAGACAGGGTCTGGAATTTACAGTCGATAAACACAAAACCATCAGCCACCTGCTCTACATGTATGACCTGTTTACCAAGAACGAATATGAGCTGGAGCAGGCCTTGGTAACAGTCAACGCATTTAGTGATGACATCAAAATGAAGTTCGGCTTGGAAAAGTGTGCAACCGCAATCTTAAAAGGTGGTAAGCTAGTAAAAAGTTGAAATATCGAGCTTGGTGACAAGACAGCCCTACAAAGTCTGAACCACGAGGACACCTACAAATATCTTGGTGTAGACGAAAGTGATGGTATTCCTCATGCAAAGATGAAGGAGAACATTGCTAAAGAGTACTATCGCCGAGTTCGCCTAGTTCTCAAGTCTGAGCTCTGCTCAAAAAAACAAGATAACAGCGATCAATAGGCTGGCACTCCCAGTCCCCGTGTACAGCTTCGTAGTGATCAACTGGTTGCGATCAGATATCGAACGGATAGATCGCAAGACAAGAAAGCTACTAACCATGTACGGTCTCCATCACCCAAAAGTAGACGTAGGACGACTGTACATCAAGAGCCAAAATGGTGGTCGTGGTCTCATTGAACTGATGTCTGCGTACAACACTGCCATTGTAGGTCTAGGAGACTACATAGAGCTTAAGGAAGACAAATTTACAAAGCTGATCAAAATCCATCAGACTGGAAAATCAAAGCACGCTCTCTTACGCGAGGCTAAAGAAATCAAAGCCAAATACGTATCTCCTCAGCCCACCAGCCAATCCTCAACAAAGCAGAGACTGAAGGCCAATATAGAAGCAGAGAAGATCGAGGTATTGAAGAACAAGCCTTTGCATGGAAGATTCTACAAGAGCCTCGACAGGCCATTTGTCGACAAGACGGCAAGCGTTGCCTGGCTGAGTAGTTCCGGGCTCAAGAGGGAGACATAAAGCTTGATCATTGCAGCCCAAGACCAAGCACTCAACACCAGATACCATCAATGTAACATCCTCAAGCAACAGGGCAACAGCAAGTGCAGAATGTGCAGCAAGGCAGAGAAGACCATCAGCCACATCATCGCCAGATGCACAGTGCTGGCCCCAACCGAGTACGGTACATAAATCGCAATAACAAGGTAGCCAGCTATCTGCACTGGTCAATCTGCAGTGAACTTGGTGAGCAAGTACCTGACAAGTGGTATGAACATACTCCGAGGCCAGTTACCAACATCGGATATACTACCATAATGTGGGATAGGGCAGTGCAGACAGATCGCACGATACCTGCAAATCGCCCTGATGTAGTGCTCCACAACAGGAAAGAAAAACGATGCCTGTTGATTGACGTAGCCGTACCAGATGATTCTAACATCATGGTGAAGGAAAGAGACAAACTCACCAAGTACAAAAATCTGGAGATCGAAATTAGGAGGATGTGGAATACTAAGACGAGAATTGTACCAGTGGTGGTTGGAGCCCTTGGCTCTATAAAGAATGGTTTTGAGAAGAACCTTAAGGAGCTCTCTGGCCACCACACTGCCCAAGAAGTGCAGAAAATCGCACTACTGGAAACAGCACACATCCTGCAAAAAATTATGGATTAAATCCGTATGTC
>NW_014577374.1:130442-132550 GCF_000485595.1 Priapulus caudatus
GAGAGAGAGAGAGAGAGAGAGAGAGAGAGAGAGAGAGCGAGAGAGAGGGAGGGAGATGGATGCCGCCGATGCTGGCTTATGTAAGGGTTGCTATGGAAACAGCTGATGTGAGCTTGCTTAGGCATGCGAAAGCTATCAACGTTATCAGCTTTAAACCAGTTTAGTTCAACGAGCTATTAAAACCTTCCCTGTTTGCGTTTAAAAGCTGACTACTACGATGGTTGTGTGTGATTTGCGTTAAACCTACAGTGAAGCGTATGCTCGGATGATAGCGATGCGCTGCGTGCGATGGCAGCATCATAGTGTCGTCTGTTTAATGAGGCAGAAATTTCGCGGCAGAGATTTCTGTGTTCGGAGTTATACTATCGGATTTGTACGCAAGATGGCAGCAGCGTCAATAACTGGCGCACAAAATCGACATCGTTCGCGTGGGTGATCTCCTGATACAATAAAGACCTGCGAGGTACGTGCTACGCCACAGTCACACGTGGGTTGTAGTTGCGCTCCCGAGAGCGAAATGCAGAACGGAAATTCAGGCTGCGAACGCGTGTGATCCTTGACAAGGTCTATGAGTCATTATGTCATCTGATCGCCTCTACTTATACTCCTGATGTGGGCAGCATCGAACTATAACCATCTATCATGCATGTCACCGGCAGATTAGATTTCACCGGCGTCGTGTGTACATCTACGTTATATCCACAGTGCTAATCACGCCTGTCCGTAGGGTCGGGTAAACTACTAACGTAGCTCCCAAATGCAGAAGGCGTTTCGCTATCATTATTAGCGTATGCATTACCAGTATTATCTCTGTATATGGTGCATTAGATCTGTCTTCTGTATAGAGCAAATGCGAATTATCAGCGTACGTATCTCCACTTTGTCATCTACCCATGTTTTGTCATCCATCAGCGAATAAGCAATAGGAAGTTGTTACTATGTAGTGATCTTTGCTAAATTTAGAATTAAACAATCATTACAAATTATGTCTTTAGATTCTAAAGATTTTATATTTTGTTTATTGACGTAGTTATAATATTATGCGGATGTATTTCTAAATCGTGTTACATCGTAGATGCGAATAATACGCATAAATTATTACACTTTTGATTTGTATAATGAATGTTTTTTCTGTTGTAACTCGTTTGATTCTCCCGCGACCAATATGCTCGTTTCCGTTCACAATCTTTATTCTGCTAACACGGTCGTCGTCCCCACTTACTGTCCACGCGTCAACGCCACCTTATTTATTTACACCTCCTTTCGTCCCTTGCTCACGTATATCTTGTTTCCGTCACATCAGACTTATGTGTGATATCTCGTATACACCCCACGACTGTTCGGTAGAAATTTAGCCAATTAGTGTCGTTATTTTGCTTACGCTAAAAATAATAATGTGGGTTGAAAAGACCCATTATAATTGCATTCAGCCGTAAACTGTCATTGTAGTTCAGTCCTCAAAGGCGGCATGTTTCTTGTTCACATCTAAACAACGTGTATTCTGTTCGAAAATAAAACATATAAATAGGGCGCGTCAGCGAACGTGTTTCAAGTCAAAATTACACTGACACCGTATAGGCCGTTAGGAATAAACCTTCTGTGTTCGCGATCGCCCACATAGAAGTTTGGCGAAAGTATAGTGTTTCAGCTTTAGTCTGCTTGCGTCATACTATATAATTATGCAGCAACGCTCGATTTTTATTTCTACTTGTGGACTTATCACCGCATGTGTAGACCTGTGTTGACGTCTCTTTGATCTAGCTATCACCAATAACGACCTTATAGTTGCCGGTGTATTTTAGAATAAACTAGATACATGAATGTGACATTATGCATGTAGATTAATGCTTGCGGAGATTTCTTGGATGATTCGGTCATCCATGTGGGACGACGCATCATCTATAGTCCACACGTAGTTTACCGTCATTAAAAGGGAGAAAGATTGAGTAGGGGAGGGACTGAGAGTAGGGAAAGGGAAGAGAGAGGGGGAGAGAAAAAGATAGAGCAGATATATTCATCCATCCATCCATCCTTCCAGCCGACTATTTATCCATCCATCCATCCATCCATCCATCCATCCATCCATCCATCCATCCATCCATCCATCC
>NW_014577374.1:133323-137554 GCF_000485595.1 Priapulus caudatus
AAAGAGAGAGAGAGAGAAAGAGAGAGAGAGAGAGAGAGACAGCCAAAGAGAGAGATAGAGAGAGAGAGAAAGAGAGAGAGAGAGAGAGAGACAGCCAAAGAGAGAGATAGAGAGAGAGAGAGAGAGAGAGAGAGAGTGAGAGAGAGAGAAATAGAGACACAGCGAGAGAACGAGAGAGTAACAGAGAGGGAGAGAGAGAGACAGACAGACAGAGAGAGAGAGAGAGAGAGAGAGAGAGAGAGCGAGAGAGAGAGCGAAAGAGTGAGAGCGAAAGAGAGAGAGAGAGCGCGCGAGAGAAATGAAGAGAAGGAAGAGCAAAAAAGAGGGAGCTCTAGAAAGAAAATATGAGAGAGAGAGAACGAAAGAAGGGGAGAGCGAATGAGATTGAGAGAGAGAGGGAGCGTGAAAGAATGTGAAAGAAAGATCGAGGAAGAGCAAGAAAGAGAGCGAGAGATGGGAGAAAGAAGCCGTAAGTCGCCACTCCGCCCGTGTGTCGATTCTGGCGCTAATGCCCGCCCTAACACGCCGTAAATCCACCAGGAGTATTGCGTCATAGCCGCTATCTGCGGTTGCTCTTGCGCCGGTAATATAGAAACACCATCGTCAGGTGGGCTAATTGAATCAGCCGTCTTTCTTCCACCTGAGCCTGTCGCAATCAATAAACCGGGCTTGGTTACCGAGCGCTTGTGTACACGCGCGCAGGATTCTGTACGACTCACGAGCGCTATCACTAGAACGTGTAACTGCTGCGTACGCCAGTGATATGATGCACGCTCTATAATAAAGGTCAGCCGACTCCGCTTCGCTCTCTCTCTCTCTCTCACTCTCTCTATTCAGCAATTATGTTCAGGTTAACTCGATCGTTGCGCTAGCGCCTGGATGTAGTACGCACGTACATACACACACACAAGCGCGCGCGCGAATACTGAAGCTGAACACGAACGGAAGCCAAACCTCTCCATTCGCGTGACTGCTGTAGCCCCCGCGGCTGTACAACCAACGACGCGAGCGAAACGCCAGAGGTGGCCTTTGTGGACGAGTGGCCGTTCTGTGGAGGTGGCTGTTCTGTAGAGGTGGCTATTCTGTAGAGCTGGCTGTTCTGTAGACGTGGCCGCTAACTGCTCGCTTTTGGGGGGCATCGCTGATGGATGCGGCGTCGCTTGCGATCGCTTCTTCCTCGCTTTCCCACACAGACACCTGACTGCTTGCTAGCCGACCAACCTGAATCGTCGTCGGATCGTCGTCGCCAGTGACAAAGATGCATTGCGCCATCGGCGCCGGCGGGCCGCAGTGGAAGCGGCGGGGAAACAAGTTCTCTAGCGGCTTGAGGATCAGCCCCGGAGGCAGCATCTTCAGGAACTGGTCGCCTAGGAAACGCGACCACGAGCGCGAGGTAGCTGACAACATGAGGCCCGTGACTTACGACCTAACAGGTAAAACACAAGGCAGAGAGGAAAACCTAAGAAAGATAAACTTTAATGGAGAAGCGATAATCTAATGACGTGAACAGGCACATTGATGTTATATAGTGAGGTATTAAGAGAACTCTCATTCTCTTATTCCCGATGATTCCGTAACTGGCAACTGATAGACATTTATCGATACCAAAACAAAAAATTTACAGTTTAGTTTAAATTATATTATTAGTATTAAATTATATTATACATAATTAAATTACATTGTATACCATTCAATTACATTCTGCCTCATTCTATAAGATGCATTTTCTACGTGTAGACTCTTGAAAAAATGTTCTATTTGCCCAGAACTAGATCCATACATTCAACCCTAAATTTAATCTTTGGAAAATTAGAATCTTTTGATTAACAATTTCTTATTAGAAAGTGAATCGTAATAGAACATACTTGTATCGAGAATAGACATAACAAATGCGTTTTACATGCTGCTTATTACTGCATCGTAATTTTGAACGTGTAGCATTTATATTTTGTACCATTACCATTAGTACTACGTCTAGGGTTGCATCACTCATCGAACTGTTGTAGATTTGGTTGTATTGTGCTTAAGCGGTTATAATTTTGTCAACAGTGTAATTAAATCATTCTACGCATCGTCCCATCGACTTGTTGTGCTCTACCAAAACAATAACGCGAACTATTTCTATTGCTGGTTGGAATGTTCCCCGTACAGTTCTAACGTTAAAGAATAGTTTTATCGCTTTATTTTTCTTACGCATGCCTACTGTTACACTTCCTTGTTGTTTACTCGCACGCGGGGCTGCTGCGATTAGAGCCAAGCTGCAACGATACGAGTCTAATCAAAGCACACGAAGAAACGTGAATCGAAGACTCAGATTAGCAACATGTTCTGCTAGCATCTATGACAAATACGACATAGGCATATACGCTCTCCTATGACACTATTTGTCATAGGAAGATTCTTCCTATGACAAATATTGGCGAGTCAACTTCATTCCGCTTTACAGCTGAAATTCACTGCTTGCGTTCATAATAGCGCTCCTAAACTCCTATGATGCGCACAACACATACAACAATATTTGTCATAGGAAGAATCTTTCTATGACAAATAGTGTCATAGGAGAGCGTATATGCCTATGTCGTATTTGTAATAGATGCTAGCCGAACAGGCTGAGATTAGAGGACTTGACTATGGCTGTCTCTCGCGTGACCTACTTGTTGCCTTCTTGTCATCGTCACTCGTTGTCTTCTAAACCCAGATAAGCTTAGACTCACTACACGGCCAGGTACATAATTGATAGATCGTGATTGTTAGTGATGCTTTGGGCAATGTTGAGGTTTTTCTTGTGAAACGTTTTGAAATCATAAGGAAATATATGGTTGAAAGAGTATGCGGGCTTGCCTATGCCCATATACTCATCAATAAATAGCTTCGCGTGTAGATACCTCCACGTGTAATGATTTTAGCAAACGATTTGGCGTAATAGATTCTTCATCAGAAATATACAGATGTGTTAATATTAATATAAATAATATCAATAAGATTACAATGAGCAACCGGCTGCAATCGAGCACCGGTTCGTAGTGGCGATTTAAAAAAAAATCATGTAAAAAGATCAGGTTGAACAAAAGGTCTAAGTAGGTAAAGTGCTCTTAAGTGTAAGATCACACTGAGACAGGCTCTCTCGACACACTCACATCAACGCGTGGGCCACCGTTGTCTATCCCGGGAGAACATTAACAAGTATATTAAAAAAATACGTGGACTAAAATGTCAAAGGCCCACGTGGTGAGGAATGCCAGTGAGTAAACGGTCGGTAGTCACTCTCACATGTTTGACATTTCTAACGCCAAGCGCCGTATAAACACCGTGAACGTACTTCTTCTCTCATCGCTCTGTTTTCGGGAGGCGGCGTGGCGAGAACGTGACTCAATTAACGCGTCTGTCCGTCCGCGTCCGACGCATCGCTGTCACACGTGATAGAAGTCGTCGACGTGGCCTTATATGTTTTCACTTGACGCGACTGAACAGACTAGCGAAGGGGGTCGATATTCATAGTGTTTACCGTGTGCGTTCAGTCGTGTTTTTTTTGTAGGATGGCGGCGTGCTAGTTGCGTGTATGTGGAGAGAGAAGCAAGGATCGCGCCTAGCGTGACGCTTACCTCACCGATTTCTGTAATTATGCGACATCGTCTACGCTTGTCATCTTCCTCGTTTTGATCTATCATTTTAATGACTTTTGTCATGGTTTTGATCATATTTTATTTCATCTATCCGATGGCTTTTATCATCGTAGCGACTTCTTTTTTTGTCTTCAAAAATCGCGTCGTTCGCATGAAAGTTCTTATCATTTTCACGTTGAATCGGTATTACTGCATATGCAAATGTGTCTATATTCTCATAACTAATACTCACATACCCATGATAGATGGATCGACTCTATAATCTACCCATCAGGCTGAGGATTTATTACACAGTCAATCGCTATACGCGTTCGCAGCCAATCGTCAAAGAAGACCTACAGCGAAGCAGTAGCGCTATATCTAGGGAAAAAAGCCATGGTCTGCGGGTGGAAAATACGAGACTTCTAACAGGCAACGATCGAGTAAAGCCACCACCCACACGCACGCACGCACACACACACACACACACACACACACACACACACACACACACACACACACACACACACACACACACACACACACACACACACACACACACACACACACACACACACACACACGACCACCACCCACCACGACCGACGACCGACCGACGACCGACGAAC
>NW_014577374.1:137564-140118 GCF_000485595.1 Priapulus caudatus
GTAACCGTACGTCGGTACGGTAACGGTAAACGGAACGAACGTACGTAACACGTACGACGTAAGACGACGTACCACCACCACCACCACCACCGACACACGACACACACACACACACACACACACACACACACACACACACACACACACACACACACACACACACACACACACACAGACACGCACACATACGCACACACACGCACACGTACGCACCCACCCACGCACGAACGCACGCACATACACAGCAAGCTAACTAAATGAATAAATTTTTTGGCAGAAATATATTTCCAGTTACATGGCCGTCCGAAGGGGGTGGGGTGCGATGGGAGCGGCCGCACCTCCCTTTTGCCAGAGTTTACCCCGGGAATTAGTTATTTAGCCGGCAAGTCAATTCATTGCGCAAATGTTAGCGTTGGGCCAACATTTTCGCGTGTTTATGCATAAAGCTTTTGTATCGCGCGTATAAAACTTCCGATTAGCCAATCAGATTGTAATGATTTCCCATCGCCATTTTTCTACACAAGTTTAATCGTCCAAAATATCAGTAATTCGTCGATTTCTGCAGCAAATTCGTAGTTTTTAGGTCATAAATTGTGTGCAAAAATGCTCCAAAATAAGGCTCAGATTGCACCAGAGAGCATCTAAAACCCCTAAGCTTCCAGGGTCCTGGACCCTGGATCCCGGCCGTGAGGGACTTCGCGCTCGTTCTCGCGTCACCGAAAATTCAAGTACTGCTGTCATGCCACCCCTTTTTGAAAAGCTTGGGCCAGGCCTGAGTTAGCAGAAATGGAGCAGAATCATTCTCTTAATCTGATACAGAGCGTGAAATGGGAAAAACATCAACGCTCTACTAATTTAATTGCGGCTACCAAATTTTTCCGAAAGCAGCATCAGCATTAGCTCTATATTTAGGCCTGCGGCAACTGTACGCGAGATATAGTACTAGAGCTACATCAGCATACGATCAGCATACAACAATGATGCGATGCACCACGCGGAAAACGCGCAATATCAATGGAGCCTCTAACGAACGTTACTCTGTCGTTTTTGAAATTATTTAAGCATGTCTATACGTGAAAAAAGTCGCTTGCATTCCCTCGTCGAGCCATCATCCTATTTACGCCATGTTGATGCTGGTTTGTTTTCGCTTGCGTAATTATCTGCGCCACGATGTCTGAATAGAGTAATTTTGCCTATAGTGACTTCGCGCACGCAATATATTTTCAGCGCGAGGCAATAACATGCTGCTAGTGCTGCTGTTCGACGCATGCGAATTCTGTATAAATGGCGCGCTATGCTTTCTAGCATAGAGCGTATACATTCGGAGCGCGACCTGCATTGCTCTATACATTACATATCCTAGTAATATATCCTAGTAAGTAGATTGACCTGCGTCATCGGGTGCGATGTTGCTTCGGCTATGTAACCGACTTGTGTGCATATATGTACGACTAAGCGTGGCTGATTACGATCGGTGCGATTTGTCAACGTCACGTAGGTTGCGGCGACGCAATTAAACGTCGTATGTTTACCGACGTGTAGGCGATCGTGTGGCAACATGTCCGTTTTCGTGTAAAGAACATGTACGCGGACTAATGACGAAGATCGGAATATACTTTCATGTGTGCGTATCGAAAGCAAACAAGCTAGCGATGCCTGCATGCTGGCTATGCGTGTAGTTGCGCGTGCATGTGCGTGTTCGTGCGTGCGTGCGGGTGTATGTGTACAATAATGGGTGATGCTCCATTAGGAGCGTTCCCAACTTTAATGTCATTAATGTCGTGATATAAAAGAGATATAAAGGGGGGGGGGTGGATCGATATCAATTAGATATCAAGGGGTGGTTAGATATGAAATAGATATCAAGGGAGGTGGATCGATATCAATTAGATATCAAGGGGGGTTAGATATGAAATAGATATCAAGGCGGGGGGTATATAGGGTATATAGAGGGAGCAAGCAACATTGAGACTGGGGTATGTTCGCTTCGTTTCGCTGGACTTCGTTGCTCGAGCAAGCGAAATACAGAGCGGGGCCATGTTCGCTTCGTTTCGTTGCTCGAGCAAGCGAAATACAGAGCGGGGCCATGTTCGCTTCGTTTCGCTGGACTTCGCTGGACTTCGTTGCTCGAGTAAGCAACATTGAGACTGGGGTATGTTCGCTTCGTTTCGCTGGACTTCGCTGGACTTCGTTGCTCAAGCAAGCGAAATACAGAGTGGGGCCATGTTCGCTTCGTTTCGCTGGACTTCGCTGGACTTCGTTGCTCGAGCAAGCAAAATACAGAGCGCGGCCATGTTCGCTTCGTTTCGCTGGACTTCGCTGGACTTCGTTGCTCGAGTAAGCAACATTGAGACTGGAGTATGTTCGCTTCGTTTCGCTGGACTTCGTTGCTCGAGCAAGCGAAATACAGAGCGGGGCCATGTTCGCTTCGTTTCGCTGGACTTCGTTGCTCGCGCAACCGAAATACGGAGGGGGGCCATGTTCGCTTCGTTTCGCTGGACTTCGTTGCTCGAGCAAGCGAAATACACAGCGGGGCCGAAATACCATGGGGCAG
>NW_014577374.1:140128-142725 GCF_000485595.1 Priapulus caudatus
CGCGCAACCGAAATACGGAGGGGGGCCATGTTCGCTTCGTTTCGCTGGACTTCGTTGCTCGAGCAAGCGAAATACAGAGCGGGGCCATGTTCGCTTCGTTTCGCTGGACTTCGCTGGACTTCGTTGCTCGAGCAAGCAACATTGAGACTGGGGTATGTTCGCTTCGTTTCGTTGGACTTCGTTGCTCGAGCAAGTGAAATATAGAGCGGGGCCATGTTCGCTTCGTTTCGCTGGACTTCGTTGCTCGCGCAACCGAAATACGGAGGGGGGCCATGTTCGCTTCGTTTCGCTGGACTTCGTTGCTCGAGCAAGCGAAATACAGAGCGGGGCCATGTTCGCTTCGTTTCGCTGGACTTCGCTGGACTTCGTTGCTCGAGCAAGCAACATTGAGACTGGGGTATGTTCGCTTCGTTTCGCTGGACTTCGTTGCTCGAGCAAGCGAAATACAGAGCGGGGCCATGTTCGCTTCGTTTCGCTGGACTTCGCTGGACTTCGTTGCTCGAGCAAGCAACATTGAGACTGGGGTATGTTCGCTTCGTTTCGCTGGACTTCGTTGCTCGAGCAAGTGAAATACAGAGCGGGGCCATGTTTGCTTCGTTTCGCTGGACTTCCACCCCCCTTTATATCTCTTTTATATCACGATATTAATGACATTAAAGTTGGGAACGCTCCTAATGGAGCGTTAGCCACAATAATGGAACATGATTTTATTCTACTTTGTTAATGAATTACTAATTACAAACCCTATAGTGACCATAACGTCTCGATTCAAATCTTTAATATATTGACGCTTGTGAGTTATCGTAAGTATAATTGTGTGTAGCTGGGTTATGACTTCAAGTAGATGTAAAATCTTCTAGGTTATTATGTCAAATAATAACTCTTGCTAGCATGGCAGTTAGCCTCTCATTACAGATCTAGGTTTTCACTACTACATGTAGAAAGCATGCAACAAAATAATTTAATCAAAGTTTGAAAGAGAAAATTTTTGAGCTACTCGATTGCCATAGTGATAAATTCTGTCGCGCTACGTCTGGCAGGCGATTTATGTTGTCTCTTAATGGAGCTGGGACGTTCTCGTCAAAATGTAATTAATAATAAAAAATCTTTCTTTGTGCATCTCATGTTTAATGTCAATTAGAACGTAATTCGTGGAGGAAGCACGTAATTGGTAAGCAGACCACCGCGATGAATAATGAATTTCCAAAATGAATGCATTTCACAGCGGTTATTCGCTATAGTGTAGATGTTATTTCGTAATATTGTTTGCCATATTTCGGTTAAATCGAAGTGCCTAATCTATCTAAATATTTCATTATAATGTTAAATCGTGCCAACTTCATATCCATTACTGCGGCTGTCAGTCCTATACGCAGAAGAGAGACCTCGAGGCAGGTGTATAAATAGCGATAAATATGTACGCTATATTATCGCGTTAAATGAAATGGTATATTAGATGGTCTTCTCTGTTACGTGATATCATGAGATGATTGAATTTTACGCCATTATCATGTTAGAGTGTATATAGAATTGGCTATCCTACAATCGTTCACCAATCTATTGATTCAAGCTGAGAAGGTACGAAAAGCCCAGAATGCTTGTGCGAACCACGAGCTTGACTAAGGAATGATATCCGTATTCGAATCGATCAGCAAAACATGGAAATTCAAGCAGCAGTGATTGATTTTCTATCGCAAAATCTCATTAGATCTCGAATTTTTATTTTTCAATTTTCAACTGCGGATTTCGAAGGTTTTCGTAAGAATTAATAGGTGCAAACAGTGTACTGACTGCTGCCACGTACAGGCATCGAGAGTAAAGACATTCTTAATGCGTGGCCATGGTGCAGGCTGCATGTGGATGCACATAAATTTGCCAATATTATTACAAAAAACAGAGCTCTGAACTTTAGCGGCGTGGGTGCAGAGCAAATTCAGCGATCGATTCGCTAAACGGGGTAATCTCATTCATTTGGGCGACAACAATTATGCAACCAAATTATAGCGGAACGTCCATGACGTAAATATGCCTGTTTTAGCTTAAAAATCGATTATGTTTTGCGATTTATTTGCGTCCTCACGGACAGCGTTGTCAGAACAAAACGCATGTTTTAACGCATGTTTTCGATTAGGATTAAGTCGATTTATTACCGCCTTCACTTTGCGCAAATTTTAATCGTTTATTTCCTTGTCCATTCGATCGTAAGCAAACTGGTGTTTCATTTGACGATTTCTGATTTTCTAGTCCTAGGTGCCATATCATTTCACCAATTTTCATGCAGATCTCTTTTATTATCTAAGTTTTCAATCTCAATTAAACGACGGTAAGTTAGGTGGCTGGTTGCCCGCGGGCGACTATACACGCGTCGTTTGCTCACGACGTCTGTTCCTACCTGTGCACATTGCAAGCCGGACATTCACGTGTTTTCTCTCATCCTCCTCCCTCCTTTACCGCCCGGCTTCCTTCCCATCCCCCTCCCGCTGTACCTCTCTCTATCTCGCTCGCAGTCTCTCTTTCTCACTTTCTCTCCTCCATTTGTATATATAATTATATAATTATATATATATATATATATGTGTGTGTGTGTGTGTGTGTGT
>NW_014577374.1:145235-149329 GCF_000485595.1 Priapulus caudatus
ATATATATGCACTCCCCAACAGAAGAGTATCTGGATATGCTTTACACCAACAGTCTCCTACCTATTATAACCAAACCTACCAGAATAACGGATTATACCTCAACCCTTATTGCCCATATTTATACAAATACACCTACCTCCAACATTATATCAGGAATAGTTACTGTTGATCTATCTGACCACTTACCAGTGTTCTGTATTGTTAAAACACAAATAAGCAAAACTACGAGTAAACAATTCTATAGAGATTATTCTAAATTCAATAATGAACAATTTTTAAATGACATAAACCTTATAGACTGGGAAGAAATTTTATTACCTACAAAAAGCCTGAATGAGAAAACCAATGAAGCAATTCATACTATAAACAACATTATTAATAATTATGCCTCTATAAAACAGGCCACTCGGAGTAAACAAAAACAATTAAATAGACCATGGATTACAGGTGGAATTCTGAAATCTATTAAAAGAAAACAAAAAAATGTATCGTACACATTTCCTTAGTGAAAACCTTGAAAAAATACAGATGTACAAAAAGTATGCAAACACACTAACACATTTAAAAAATAAAAGTAAGACTGGCTATTATAGTTCACAATTTTCAAGGAATAAGGATAACCTCAAATCCACTTGGAAGCTTATAGGTAATATTATCAAACGGAAAACTAAAGCACAGTCCCTCCCTACCAAAATTACCTGTGACAACAAGACTTATACTAATACTGCTGATATAGCTGAACAATTTAACAACTTTTTTGCTAATGTAGGCCCAAACCTGGCAAGTAAGATTAAATGCGACCAAACAACAAAGGAACCTACCCAGTATATAAATAAGTCTCCCTCTTCGAGCTTTTTTATGTCCCCAGTGACGGAATCTCAAGTTTTTACTCTTTTTGCTAACTTGAATGAAGGCAAGGCCTGTATTGGCATACCTAATAAATTTATTAAACTGGCAAGTGCCCACCTATCAATTCCTTTTACAAAAATATATAATGAATCAATCATGACAGGAATAGTACCAGATATTTTCAAAATACAAGAATAACCCCAGTATTTAAAAATGGAATTGCTACTAACCCCGGAAATTATAGACCTATATCTATTATATCTGCCTTTTTGTCAAATCCTTGAAAAAATAGTCCATGATCAGCTTATACTTTTCCTAGAAAACCACCAAATACTGTACGATCATCAATTTGGATTTAGAAAAAGCTATTCAACTGAATATATGCAATTCTTGAAACAATAGAAAATCTAAAATCAGCATTGGATGGAAGCAAAATAACCTGTGGAATTCTCCTAGATTTCTCTAAAGCATTCGACACAATAAATCATCAAATACTCTTAGCAAAAATGTATAAATATAGAATTCGAAGCTTACCCCATGCATGGTTTACTAATTATCTAAACGATCGAAAACAATATGTCAAAATAGACAATACAGAATCTAGTTTAAGAAATGTAACATGCGGCATACCACAAGGATCCACTCTATAGGGCCCCTCCTATTTCTCTTATATATAAATGACCTCCCAAATTCTTCCAATAGGTTATTATTTAAAATATTTGCAGATGATACCAATATTTTTTATTCCTCAAAAGATTTAAATGAATTAGAAAAAGTTATAAACGAGAAACTTGCAAATGTCTTAGAATACAGTAAAAACCCGCGTATAAAAACATAGATTTTAAGAACCTGTTAGGCTAAAATTTCCCATTTAGACCCCTTTACATAAGAACCTGTTTTAGGCTAAGATTTTAAAGTAGGTTCTTAATTTTCCATGCAGATGAAGACTTAAAAAGAAACACAGGTAAAATAAAAAAGACGAGCTCAACAATACCGATAAATGTGCCAGCACCTTTTTTTGGCACGTATCTTTTTGCATATTGTTTTGTTTCCTTGGATACATACTGTATCATACAGTATGGTAAGCACTGAAAAACTTACACTGTAGCCCATCATGGGTATTAATTAGCAAAAATTGCAGTCCTTGCAAGAAAATTTTAACACAATTTGAATCAAGTATAAGCTTATACATATTAAAAGTAGAAACAATTAAGAACCTATTTAAGAACCTTTTGAGCCTAATTTTTCAGTAAGCACCATTTACATAAGAACATATTGAGGCTAACTTAGAAAAATCTATGTTCTTATACGCGGGTTTTTACTGTACTGTGCTGCGGACAAACTTTCAATTAACTTTAAGAAGACAAAATACATGCTCATTAATTCCCCTAGGAAAAGGCCTATTATTTCAATAACTACATGTAACATAGAAAAAGGAACACAGATAAAATATTGGGTGTTTTTATTGATGACCATTTACAATGGGATGCACAGATAAAACATGTTAATAACAAACTGGCAAAAAAATATAGGTATTCTAAACAAACTTAGACAATATGTTTCTATTAGCACACTTAGACAACTTTATTATACCCTCATATACCCATATATTAATTATGGCCTAGTGATCTGGGGGACTGCCTACCAAACTCGATTACAAAAAATCAAAATAAAACAGAATAAATGTATGCGTTCCATCTTCTTTGTTGAAAAAAAAAAGTGCTACCCCATACTACAACCTTCTAGACATTCTAAATCTTGATAATGTTTTTAAACTAAAAATCTCAACTCTTGTACACAAAATCAAGTATGTTAAAACGGATATTCCTGCAGCCTTTATTGATCTAATTCCTTCTGCTTTACAAATACATAATTACAACACTATAGGTATGCCTCAAAGAGTAATCTACACATACCTGCCTCCAGGACTAAATATGGTTTATCTCGATTTAAGTCTCTGGCCTCAAGGATATGGGAAACAATTCCTTTGAAATTAAAACCTCGCCTCACAGTAAATTTAAACATGATTATAAGCTATTCCTTCTAGACAGCCAGTAATGATCAATTAAATTAAATTAGTGCCTGTTATTTAGGACCATTAGAAATTAGTTATATATTATATTATAATTGCTTTCTTGTTCTTGTTACTTATTACTTATTACATCAATTGTATTTTTTGTTCTACTGTTCCATATATGTATGTATGTATATATATATTTTCCCCTCTTATTTCCTATATTTAGTTTAATTGTACTTTTCCCTCAGACATTTTATTACCTATGGTAGTGGTTAACTCGAAAGCTTATGGCTACTTTGACCACTACGCACATTCACCTTAAACCTATCGATTCTATAATATTATTTATTTCTCTCGCGTTCTTACATCTGAAATGATCTGTACAAATGAATGAAAAGTTCGAAATAAAATGAATCTGAATCTGAATCTGAATTTCCTCACTATAGCTGCTGCAGCGTTGGCGTCGTATGTAGAGAAGGCACGACCGTAAACGCTGCAGCGATGTGTACATGTAAGGTTGTATACGTACGTGTAAGGTACGTGTAAGGTTGGTTCCCGCGATTGAGCACGCAATCGAGAAAGCCACTCGGCGACGCTCGTCAGAAGTAGCATTTTGAACAGGGGGTGGTCGTAATTATATACACATAGGCGATTCAGCGGGGCACAAAGTTCCCACTATGCAGCGGTATATCGGTATATACAACCGACAAATTGGGCGCAACGGCGCATACCTAGCCAGCCTAAGGCAGACACAGACAGAGTTCCCGGCGGCGGTTCTGCGAAGCGCGGCCGTTTGAATTTAGCGTAATAGGCTCGCGGTAATCAATATTTGGGTTCGTGATAGGGTTACGTACGCTGTCGTGCTAATATGGCAGATGGGGTCGTTGTCGTATCAGGTACTACAGATATGTACCCGAGGTAGTTTTAGGTTGTTTAGTATTATGTTTATATTTTTATATAATTAGGAGGTAGTTTTAGGTTGTTTAGTATTATGTTTATATTTTTATATGAGGTATGTTTAGGGTTAGGGTTAGGGTTAGGGTTAGGGTACACTTCTGTATTACAAGTCTGGTACACTTTGTGTATACATATATGTACCTCGGGTCAGGGGCGTAGCTACGGGGGGAGGGGGGCTTAAAACGAATTTTCTGTGCCCCCCCAGGTGCTACCCCACTGAAAATTCATGCTTGAAAAAAAAAATTGAATTTAATTAAAAACAATGCCGTT
>NW_014577374.1:151905-159075 GCF_000485595.1 Priapulus caudatus
ATATCTGTCTGAGCGAGATAACTACGCTCCCTTGGATATTGTTGCTAGGTCGTTAAAATAGAGTCATATATATATATATCATATATATATATAAGTATCATAATGAATCACGTGTACCCCAGGGTGCATATAGTTTCGTGGTATTATGTAGCTAACCTGATGTAACGAGCGTGCTGCATAGCCAGAAAATAAGCGTCTTGATCAAACAACGTGGGCACTGACGTCACACTCAGTATGGTCCTGTGTCCGAGCGATTCAAATATCTCTATCCAATCAGATTTAGGCCTATGAGCCAAGGGGGTTGGTCGGTAACCATACAGATGGAGTAAGGCTCATTGTGATTTTTAGCAAGATATAGTCCCTAAGATATGAAAAAATGTGATAGCAGTCTATTAACTCTCGCCATCTCTGTGTTATCATCCGAAATACGTAATATAACCCTCTTTGCTTTCGCCAAATATGTGTTATTTGGTAAAATTGGAATAAATATTTTTTCAAGGACCACAAGAGTGGCAATAATGTGCATACTGGATGTCAACTAATATAGTAATATAAATATAGAACGATTTGTGTGGGGTTATTTGTCAAAACTTTTGATATAATGACCAAAAATATGTTACATTTAGTGAAAAAGTGGCCGAAATCGCCTTTGACTTCAAAATTCACATTGCAACGTTTCTGTCAATATTTGACAAAGAAAAACTCCCAGAGTAACATATCACTCACCAAAAACTTCACAAGGTCCACCTGCATTGGAATATATCATTACTTTGTAATATGGTGGTTGTTTGTGGCACATATCTTGGGCAAAGTTTAACCGCAAACGCCCCTAATGTTGATATTTGGGAATAAAACTTAGATTTTGAACATTTAGGTTTATTCGTCTACTTTAGTTATCTCAGTGTAATTTGGGTGAACTATTTAATATTACAAAACAGTGCAACAGAAATTGACAGACTTCTGGCCCCAAATACACGGAGTTTAGTCATCCTGGACGACATTTTAGACTACTTCGCCATGAAACGGAAAATAATCAGCCTTTTGGATGTCTTATGTGGACCACAGTTAAAGCGTCTTGCTTGCCCTGCGGCGTGCTGCTCGAGAAGGAAATTGGGTCTTGCCATTCTTTGCTATCCCCAACATGACCTCTGGTGTTTTGCAATACGACAGATTTAACTATGCACGAAACCTACCAGCGTATTATGCTGAGATGACCAATCTGGCAGCCAATCATCGCCAGCGTGTACCAAGCTTTCTTGAGTGGTTTCGTTCTCTGTTTCAACTATCCTGTCACAAACATTTAGACGCATTCCCCGTTGACCAAACGACTGAAGTCACTGTGGAACAAGGACAACACAGACTCCAGGAGGCAACAAAAATTTTAGCCTGAAATCAGGAGCAGTCAAGCGCTATTACATTACTGCAGGCACACTGGAGTGCCTTTCTTGGTCAGATGAGGAAGTGGTACATGAAGACGGATCAAATGTTCCACATGCTGACTGCACAGAGACGCGTGTGAGAAAAGATGAGGATGCTGTTTTCGACAATCGTACATCTGGTGAAGAGCTGGGTAAATACATTTGAAGAAGCCACAAACTTATCTGTATCTCGACAGCAAAAAAAGCCCCCAAGATATCTGCTCGGATTTGAAGAACGCCAGAGACATTGAGTTCAATGCTACAGCAGATTTCAAAGCTGAGAGACTCGAAGACAGACCCACCAACCAAACGGCTTTCATGATCCCATGAAAATTGAACAAAGCTAAAGACCTTCAGCAATTATGCAAGAAGAAAAAAGTCCAGATGAATGGCAGATCGCGTGATTCTTCAAGGTGACAGAGCAATTGTTTGGTCGCATCATTGTGATGGCACAGGGACGAAAATATGCAAATGGCTGATGTAGCTATCCCATCCTCTTGTTCGTTACCATGGGCACTGGCAGCCCAGAAGTGCTTCCACCGTAAAACCAACAAGGCTGCTGCTTGCGCTAGTTTACCTATAAACGAATGTAGCCCCAGCTGACAAACTTCCTGATCATTCTGCAACATAAAATAGATGGAATGAGCATAATCCAGAAGGTGAAAGGGGATCAATCAACTTGGGAGAATTGTCCCAGTTTGTTTTGTCCAATGGCACTGAATGATGGCAGAAACTAATGACAAGGATCGACATCGTCTTCGACACCTACAAAGTATACATCCATCAAGACTGTGAAAGGCTCGCTAGAGGAGAGGAACTTGGCCTGAAGCTCAGAACATATACAGCAATCGCAAATTGTAAGGCTAACAGAGAAGCTTCTTGGCCCATGTTGGGAATAAGTCTAGCCTCATTTTCATTTCTGGTGAGCGAATGGAGGAAAACCAGATTAACACCAAGCATCTGAATGGAAAGGTCTTATTTGTAACAACTGAAGACACAAAATCACACGCGAAGGACACCAGGAGGGCTTGAGGCTTAAAAGTACAGCACGAGGAAGCAGATGGTCGACTCTTACTTCACGCTGCTCGTGCTGCAACAGACTGGATATCGCAGCATGTTGTAATCCAGCCTCCGATGACACCCAAGGACCGACGTATTCATGCATGGGGTTGTCATTTCATACTCAAATTTTAATCAACGTTGTTCCAGAAATGTCTTGCACCAAAGAACGGGAAACGAAAATCATGAGACATGACCGAAATGCAAGCGGGACTTTCAGTGGTGCAGATGTTTGTCATGGACTTATAGAGGATGAGTGCTTACACAGGTTGGCGACACTGTCAGGTCACATTTGTAGGCGAAAAGGCAAACTCGGAGTGCTTAAAATGCTTTAGCGTCTAGCAAAGAGGTCCAGAGAAACGTTCGCACGAGTTGGGACAAGAATGGAAAATGTGGCCATGAGCACTTATGGATCAAGCTGGAGAAATAAGTCACTGCCTCTTATATGCATCCGAAGTCTGTACAAAGGAACTTAATAGAAAGCCTCGATTACCATCTATTCTTGCGAAGAAAGGGGACATTGAAGAGCCACCAAATTGCCTCCATGCAATGACTGCTTCCGAGATACACTGCTTTCGCAATTATTAGGCAGCATTTTGGAAACGAAGCCTTCGAGGCACCCCCAATGACCGCCCAGCCCAGTTGGAAAGGGGGAAATGAGAATGGATCAGGATGAAACTAACTCTGGCTGAGACTGGATGAGTGGACAGCCAGCTACCTCAGGCTCTTCTGGATTTGTTGCCTGTAATTCGTTCCAAACGGAGCTGAAAGCATCAATATGTCATGCCTTGCCAGTGGACGAACAGTACAGACGTGGTAAACATTGTCTGTCTGCGTTACAATCAGTCATTGTCTGACGGGTCAGATGACGACAGCCCTGCCGACGAAGATGATCAGATGACAAGGAGCAAGAATATGATTCTGAGCAAAATAATGCTTGCACATCCCTAAAGGGACATACTTTTGTGATGTTTTGTCAGACGTAAGCATACAGTTAGTACGTGTTTAATTCAATGCCTGTAATTCTGTGTTCATTGTGTTAAAATTAACATGGTAATAATAAATGTATAATATATACAAGGCTGTTCAAAAATTGACGCTGGGTAATAACAATCGTATAATATAAGAACGGCGTATTGTTAATCAGGCGATACATTTATGATAACATAGGATTATGATAAACTCTAGTGTTGGTAGGCAATTTTGCATGTATTGTGGAAATGTAATGTACCTGATGTTACATACCTACATGAGATACTAGCTAATTCAAAAATTAAACCTAAAACCTAAAATGATTCAAAATCTAAGTTTTGTTCCCAAAATATCAACATTAGGGGGGTATGGTTGAACTTTTGCCAAGATATGTGGCCACAAACAACCACCCATATTACAAAGTAATAATATATTTCAATGCAGTGGATCCTTGTGAAGTTTTGATGGGGCCATATGTTACTCTGGAGATTTCCCTTGTGAAATATTTGACAGAAACGTGCAATGTGAATTGGAAGTCAAAGCGATTTCGGCCACTTTTTCACTAAATGAGATATTATTTTTGGTCATTGATATCAAAAGTTTGGACAAATAACCCCACAAATGTTCTATAATTGCTATTACTATATTTAGTTTGGCATCCAGTAAGGCAAATTATTGGCACTCTTGTGGTCCTAAAAAATATTTATTCCATTTTACCAAATAATCACATATTTTGGCGAAGCGAAGAGGGGGTATAATACTATTTCGGGTGATAACACAGAGATGGCGCGAGAGTTATACACTGCTATCACAATTTTTTTCATATACTAGGGATATATATCTTGCTAAAAAAAAAATCAACAATGAGCCTTACCCATCTGTATGGTACCGACCCGTCAGTTTTGGGGGTCTGGCTCATAGCCTAATTGTATGTCATGTGAAAGCATCGAACACAGTGTGATGTCTGTCTATCTGTACTGATCTGTCTATTCTGTTTGTCTGTCTATAGTTATATGCGTAATGTAATGCGTCCGCGTGTTTGCCTGCATGCGATCGTGCGCGCACGAGCGCGCACTGTGCCGTGTGTGCGTGTAATATATATAATATATATATTATATATATATGTGTGTGTGTGTGTGTGTGTGTGTGTGGTGTGTGGTGTGTGTGTGGTGTGTTGTGTGTGTGTGTGTGTGTGTGTGTGTGTGTTGATGTGTATGCGAGAGAGAGTGTGTGTGCATGCGTGCATGCGCGTGCGTGCGCGCGTATAGGTGTGCATGTGCGTTGGCGTTTTCGTGTGCGTGTGCATGTGGATGAGCGTACGCGTTTATGGTCGCTCTGTGTTTACGTGTGCGTTAATGGTGATTTGAATCTACATGGTGGTATCGCATGCTTATCACATCTGCATCGGTCGATACATATACGCACATATGCTGCTGTACACTATTAGAAATACTCGGAAACGACCCTTCACGTAATGCCATCTAGAGTACACCTCACTTCGATCAACACTCACATTCGCATCTACATTTAGACGGCTTACAACTAATCAACTTAACGTACACAAATAACCCAATGTTGCCACGATAATGTTGCCAATAGTATAGTAACAACAGCAATTTACACTGCGGCGACCTCGTCGTTGTTTTTCTTCTTCTTCTTTTTACCAAAGCCGTAAACATTTTCGTCCACAACCTGGCTCATCGACAATATCTAAACCATTAAAAAACGATAAAAGTATAAGAAAACTGTTTTCCATGCGATGAATCCTCAGTGCAGTATAAAAGCAATTGCTTTTCCAGCCCTAGTGGATTGACGTAGTGTACTTACACGCATACACATTTGCGTGCACACTCATGCAAGCACGCTCGCGCACACACACACACACACACACACACACACACACACACACACACACACACACACACACACACACACACACACACACACATACGCGCACGCGCATATACACAAACAAACACATGCACGCACGCGCACACACGCGCCCGGATACCTACATATATAGTTTATTTGACAATATCGGTTGTGATTCCATAGGTGTTCCTAAAGGTTACCCTATATTGATTCGGTTTATTTAGCTTTGGTTCGTGCAGTCAGGATAGAGGCAATGCGTATCACATCACCTCGATACTCGACGATTACATTATCATAGCTGCATTCTTTTTTCACGAAGGTTCAGCGGATCATATGGCAATTTCTATATTTCTGCGCTCAGTATTCAGTGGTATACCCATAGTCGTGTGCTGCATGCGCATCTAAATATACTTTTCCAAATTGCTATTTTCTCATAATCGCGACATAACAGCACGGAAAAAGCTAACAACGGATGCAGCTTTAAAACGCGAGTAGACTATAGTGATAACAGCGTTTTCACTCGCCATAGCCCGTCGGATTTTATTAAAGCGCGGCTATAAACCAGTGAGCTCTTGTTTGCGTTTGCGTCGCCATTAACCATCATAATTGAAGCAATAAATCTTGATCAGGTGTCACTGAGTGAGCGTAATTGATATAGCAAACTATATGCACTCTACAGCCTCCGCTGAACAAGGCCCATTTACAACGGATTTGTAGCGTTAAAGTCTTATATACCTTAGTTACGGTATTTTTACGAGAGATGTAATGTTATTAGATTACTAGCTGCTCGTTTTGCGTAGGTATATGCCGTGGGAACAGTGCATGCTCGCGAGTTATACGAACCAATCTATATAGGCTCTATGGGTGGATTCCTAAGCTGTGCGTATAGTCGACACGGAAAGTCGGAACGCCACAAACCCGAATCGAGTCCACAGTACGCCTTACTGCATGCGTGTTGATACTGATCGAACTGCACTCGTGTTGGGCTCGACTGTCTTACGTCCCCATGAACAGCCTCTTGTACTCAGCAAGAATTTACATAGGACGGCATATGTTATAATATTCCTCGCTGACCGCGTGAATCTAAAAACCCTGGTAAAAAGTGGAAACGATATAATGACACTACTCACTCGTATAGCATGACTCTTTCTATTGAATACTGCATGTGCGTTCCTGGCTTGATATCAGTGTGTAGTTGGTTTGAATTAGTACTAAAGGGTACCGTCCAGTTAGGTAGACATGTAGTGCCCATTTTAAATCTCATTATAGACGATGGCTAATTCATGTAGTATAGAAAGTAGACGTATAACGAAACGTAGTCGCATTGTAAAGTAGTATATGATCAAATAGTAACATCATAAAATGAATACATATGAAAATCAGTCACTTTATGAAATAGTAAAATGATAAAATAGTCACCTAATTAAATAGATGAAGAATAAAATAATCACGTAATAAAATAGAAGCATAATAAAATATTTACGTTATAAATTATTCACATGATAAAATAGCCGCATAATATAACAGTCACAGAATAACATGGTCACGTAATAAAATAGTAGTATAATAAAATAGTCACATGATGAAATGGACACACGATAAAATAGTCACATAATAAAATAGTCACATGATGAAATATTCGCATGATAAAACAGTTACATGATTAATCAATAATGGCAACACCTGGCACACGGTTGCCGCTATTTCTCAACGTGCTTCGCTTAGCTACCCTATGTAGCCTGTTCATATATTGGCCCATCATTGGCGGCCCGCCTAACATGGTTAGAGAGATCTTACTCGTCATCTCTCTCTCTCTTTCTTTCTCTCTCTCTCTCTCTCTCTCTCTCTC
>NW_014577374.1:159270-161092 GCF_000485595.1 Priapulus caudatus
CTCTACTACTCTCTACTCCTACTCCTCCTACCTTCTACTACTACGTCTCTACTCTCTCTACTCTCGTCCTACTACCTACTACCTACTACCGTACTTCCGTCCGTCGTCCGTACGTCGTCGTCGACGTCTCTCTCTCTCGTCTCTCTCTCTCTCTCTCTCTCTCTCTCTCTCTCTCTCTCTCTCTCTCTCTCTCTCTCTGCTCTCTCTGTGCTCTCTCGCTCTGTGTTCTCTCTCCTATCTCTTTCTGCCTCTCTCTCTCCCCTAGCCTCCCTCGCTAAAGTGGCGCTGACACAATTCTTTGTGATCGTCTGTGAGTTTAGCTCATCTCCGTTTTATATAGCAGTTATCTTACTGCGTGACAGACGGCATTTTGTCGCCTTCGCAAAAGTCTTGGCGCATCTCACAAATGTACAAGTGGCAAACACATTACGGCCTATTGTGCTGTCGTATGAACATTTTTGTATTTTTTTGTTAATTATTCCATTATCATTGATATTATTTGTATTATATTCAATTGTTAATGTCATTGTATTACTGGATTATAGTATGTGTGTACTATTCTATTATTGTATTATTGTAGTATTTTTATGAATGTAATATTGCAGTTTCGCATTATTGTTATACTGTCGGGGTACGGTATTGCAAAACTGCTTGCGCTTGTTACGTCAGCAGCGGGCTAAGCTCTCGATATGAAGATCAACAGACAGGATATCATCGCCCGTGGCTTTCTGATTAATCCCGGCGGATTCGTTAGAATGACATCCACCACGCTGGTTCGCTCAGCGAGAGCGGATATAGAGCGGGCTCCTAGAGGGCGGCTAGCGTTAGTCGTATAGAGAGTCGGGATTTCGTGCCTGCCCACGTCTCGTGTGCGACAGCTGATGCGCGTGTGCTTTATCACGCGCGTGTATAGATGACTCTGATATATGACGCTAGCGGATGGTCGGCAGCGCTGATGGTGAAATAATGGCAACGAGAGCTGCGCTGCGATGATTTCGTTGATGAAAGTTCGAGAACTCAGAACTCCTGAGAGTCTAATTAACGAGTGTAATTACGTAAGAATGAACGCCCGATACTGCCTTCTGTGCAGCTATATATATATATATACACCCGGCGTTGCCCGAGAAATAAAGCGCTCAGTTGGTGACCACTTGGTTGAAAGAGAAATACCCAAAAAATATCTATCTATATATCTATCTATATATCTATGTGTCTATGTATTTATGTATCTATGTAGCGACGCTGCGCTACAGCTCATTAATTAGGCACATTGCCGAGCGGAAAGAGAGCAGGCAACAGCCGGTAGCGGGTGCGACAGGTGGCATAGGTGTCGAACGGTGACTAGAGTCAATGGTCACTTAAGAGAGAGAGAGAGCGGGGTACGTGACACGCGACACTATGGGATGCGGCCCTCGCTAGCCAGGGGTCGGCAGAATAGGAACCTGGACAACCCAAGAGGTGACAGGATAATGCCCGGATGAAGGGCACAGGGATCGCCGGCGTATATAAGGCGAGCGGCACGCGGACACGGGGAAGCCTACTTGCTCTATCCCCGTGTCATTACCTGTCATAGTTGTATTCGTACGCTACGTGTTTGTATCACCTTGTAATGTCGAACAATACAGTCGCTTGTGGTACGTTACCTCTCTAGTTGGTGTTTACTCTATGCCTAGCGCATCCTGTACTCTTATCTAACCTACCTCACCTACCACACCTAAGTAGACGCACTTACGCGCTACATCTATGTATCTATGGATCTATGGATCTATCTATCTATGTAACTATCTTTCTATGTATCTATCTATCTATATCTATCTATCTA
>NW_014577374.1:161354-162631 GCF_000485595.1 Priapulus caudatus
GTCAGTGCAAGGTGAATGTTGTTACGACTATGACATGGCGGATGTAACATAATGCATGTATAGTAACGCAATGTAACATAATGCATGTATAGTAACGCAATGTAACATAATGCATGTATAGTAATGCAATGTAACGCGCATTGTACAGTAATGCAAGTGAGTGCAAAAAGAATCCCGTTTATTTAGTTCTGCTTCAGGGGCCCGTTTATTCAGTGTTGCTGCAGGGGCGCCTTTATATAATGCTGCTGCAAGCGCCAGTATATTTTCCCGTTTTTTCAGTTTTTTGGCTTAGTTGACCTCGGAAGTCAAATCGAATCTGCCCATGACATTCAGCCCGAACATGTATCCCTACTTTTTGAACGTCTTTGACATTTCTAGAGTGCTCCGTATAGATTTGCATCGAGAACAGACAAACAGACACACATTGACAAATATGTATTAGATGGGGAATTGGGCCTCGGACATCGGTCGCCGTTGACTGCTAAGATAATTTCCTTCGGCCATTTTTATACGGTCAAAGTGGAGCCAGACGGGCTGCTAGTATGTGTGCATGTTAAAATCAGGTATATAAGATTCACTTTTTTCGTAGCATCATGCGTTTGGTTGTTATATGGCTACATGGTTTTTATATGGCTTTTATATGGAACTTGATAAATATAGATTTGTTACGTTTTTTATATTTTATTTGCGTAATTTCAGCCCACCATGGAAAAATAGTAAAAATATATTTGATCTATAACCTACATACGTTTCCGTGAAGTCTTCCCGTCAATTTGCGCTATTATTATCATCTACCATAGTTTATTCTGAATTTTTACTAAACTTTTAAATGTAGTAAAAAATGTTAAATTTTGAAATTAACGGTGAAATGGCAGAAGTACATACTAAACAGTCAAAAAGTAAAGAAACAAAAGATTCCCCCAGGGCCGCTGCGTCATTACCATCTATTAGGACGTTATTAACCGTTAACTAATTACGTAGTCGGATTATAATAGCTCGATAGCCAATCCGCTCGTGTGATAACGATCTGTACCGGAGATGGGGAATCCTATTAACGATGCCCGCAGGTCCGTTAAAGTTCGTCGTTAACTTTAGAGTTCATTGACATCGATTGATAAGCTCCTGGTGGGGTAGCAGCAGTGGATCTAGCTGTGTCCCGTAGAGACGGTGCGGACCTTTCCCTCACACACGCGGGGTAGCCGCAGTGGATCTGTGTCCCGTAGAGACGGTGCGGACCTTCCCCTCACGCACGCGGGGTACCCGCAGTGGATCTGTGT
>NW_014577374.1:165246-171679 GCF_000485595.1 Priapulus caudatus
TAGATAGATAGATAGATAGATAGATAGATAGATAGATAGATAGATAGAGAGGGAGGGAGTCAGATAAATAAAGAGATAGAGAATATAGATAGAGGGAAAAAAAACTAAATCCTGACAACCTTACAGCTAGCTAAGTAACTAACTCTTTACATGCCACGGAAATATACTGATTCACAGCCATGCACGTCACGTCAGCACGTAGAACGGCTATGTAACAACGTGTAACACGCGCGTATGTTGTAGATGCATGACCGCAAATCGGTTGCTTGATTCGTACGAGCGAAGTGTGATGTCTCATTAAAAAAGACGCTTCCAGTAATTTCTTGGAAAAGTCGTTCCGGATATCTATTCTTGCGATTTCGTCGAAATAATGACGGTGATTACATTGAAATGGTCGTTAAGTATCTTCACTGTTCGTTTCACAATTATTATACGCATTTGGTGTCGTTAGATGGCGCTTAATATGCGAATTTAATAAGCCACTTGGTAGTTACCACTGATCTCTATTATACTAACTATTATAACATTATTATACTCTAATAGTTAGTATAATAGAGATCAGTGGTAGTTACGCACTAGAGCCCTATGACGTCATCGGGTCATAGGTCATTTGTACATAGCTGAAAAGTTGGATCGCGCGTTCGCTCGTACGCGCTTGCCGTATCTATTATATATAAAGTTGTTCAGCCGAATTAGTCCGTACTCCCATAACTAGAGAACTCAGCAGCCTAGAGAAAAACTAAAGATATTTTCAGAATCAGCCCGTCTGGGAGGTGGTTCTGGCTGAAACAAAAACTTTAAAAAGTTGAAAAGTTAAAAATTGATAAAAATTATATTCATCAATAGATGGCGGTGCGTACAGATTAAGGGTGTTGCTATCCCCCGGGCGTGGAGGGACGGTCACGTGATACAGTTGACGTATACTTCAAAATTATTACGCCAACACCTCCAACGATAACCCTAACACTAAATACATATACATCGGAGCGCTTTATATAGGGGGTGTGATCCACAAAAATTAATCTATGGTGTGGTGGACCAGATATCATGATGCATAAACTGTCTAACCATAACCCTTAATAAACCCTAACCCTAAGACGCCTACCGCTAACGCTCACACCCTAACGCCTAACTTAACCCTAACCCTAACCCTAACGCCTAATTCCCTAACAACCTAACCCTAACGCTCTACCGTAACCTAACTTAACCTAACCTAAACTAATACTAATGCTAATGACTGAATAATCATTAATCTAATACTAGTTGCTGCCCGTTGCGGTGTCCCTCAGCCCGGGGGATAGCATTACTCCACAGATTAACATCACGTACAGTGTCGTTCATGCTTCCATTGGTCTATAGTGGGATGTTTGCTATCCCTCGGCGTGGAGGGCACAGTCACGTGATACAGTTGACGTATACTTCTAAATGTCGCAAATCTTCCACAGAAAGTATTCACAGTCATACTTCCGTACTAGACATGGCCTATATCGCCTACCCTAACCGTAACCGCTAACCCTAACCCTAACCTTAACGCTAACCCTCGATCTAACCAATCCTAAAACCAGTGCTGCCACATTGCGGTACTGTCCTTCTACGTCCCCGCGCGGGATAAGCATTTGCCGCGGTATATAGGCAGGTGTACAACAGTAAGCTTCCGCCGATTGTTTCACCGAACTACCCTACCTTGCACTATTTTCGTCTCTAGAAATGAGGCACTTTTTGGCTTTTTTTTTTCTGCACGAAATTCGCAGCTAGAGTGGCAATAATTAGGGCATTATGCCTGCAGTTGGATGCCTCGTGGACGTCGAGAAAGCATTAGAAAGTAAAATATCTTGTTGTGTATGTCGTGACATTCCGTCAAGAGTTGGCTCAGCATCGTCACAGGTTGGGTGTTTTTTGTGTAGAAATGTGTTTCATACAACTTTGCAGAAATTCGGCATCATAGAGCTGGCAAAAGTTTGGACGGAGCAAGAGCATGAAATCTGATAGTTATTAACATGAATAAAGGTGTATTGTTTTTGTTCAAGTGCGAGTAACAAGTGGTGAGTATTTTTCGAATTTAATTTCTGTTCGATGCTTATTCAGCGCCTGCAGCTTATAGAGCGCCCTTCTATGTTGTTCAACATTATATCCTTTAACCGGCGCAGTGGCCTAATACGTATAAACATCCCGTCTCCTACAGCCCGGGATTCGCGGGTTCGAGTCCGCAGCTGGGAAACTTATTTTCCCCTTTTTTTTTATTTTTTTTCACCCTTTAACTACGCTCTAGAGTATGTATTTTTATTTTTATTTTTTTTTTTACTTTTGATTTCTTCTATTTTTACATGTGTGGGGACTGAGGATGGGATGGCATGCGATGGGATGGGATGGGATGGGATGGGATGGGCATGGATGGGATGGGAATTGGAATGGATGGGAATGGATGGGATGGCGTGGATGGGATGGATGGATGGGATGGGAATGGATAGGATGGCATGGATGGAATGGCATGGCATGCCAATGGGAATGGGCATGGCAATGAGGATGTTCATGGGATGGCATGGGAATTGGCAGTTGATGGCAATGAGATGGATTGGAAATGGAATGGGAATGGGAATGGGATATGGAGATGGTATATGGGATGGGATGGGATCGCGGTGCGATGGGATGGGATGGATGGATGGCATGGAAATAGGGATGGATGGATTGCATCACCACCATGAATAGATGAGAGTTCGATTTTTTGGAGTATTTTCCTTTCAACAAAGCGGTCACCAACTGATTAACGCCACTGATTTCCCCGGGCAACGCCGGGTATACCGCTAGTACTATATAATATGCATGAATGTTATACAGAAGCTATGTAAAATCGTGCGTGCGTTTGTTTTCTGTACTGAACCGATCGACTATCTGCCTGTGCTTTTTGTTTTTTGGATTTTTACGTGATGATAGTCATTGTGGGGTATTTTAGGTAGATATGCAGTGTCGGTTCTTCTCGGTCAGTCAGTTAACTGCAGCTAGTCAGTTCAGTCAGTCTCGGTCATATCATTTATTTATGGATGTCATTTTGCTCCCTGAATTTCTTAATTCTAATACAACAGAAATGCACACTCACAGATACATGTAATAAACTTGCAAAGCATATATATTGATTCATGTTTAATGCACATCTAACTACATGTATATGAACAAGGAGGAATGTTAACCTCTAAATACATTGTACAAGTAATTAAAGCAATGAAAATGGGGAAATTGTGTACGTGTATACTTGTATGAAACCTGCAAACGTGATCATTTATAATGTATCAAGTTTAAAAAATAGCAATGAAATAAATGCGTTTCCATTTTAGAGACAGCAGGGAATAAACATGTATCATAATTTCTTATATTTCTTGTTATTAATATCTATGAAACCCTTCAATGTGAGTACCATTTGATATTAATAATAAAAAATATATGCGCAACTACTGTTTCATGTCTAAATGGTATTTTAGCTGGCATAGTATGGACATATATTGTAATCAAAATACTAATAACTGAAATAATATGCATTCAAACAATGTTATGTTTATTAATGAATGCTATTTAATTATTGAATGTTCGTTGCTTTATTAAGTATATAATTGAGAATGAGATGTAACGTACTGCATGTGTATGAATGATGCAATGAGAAAATGGTGATGGAGACGTCAGATGTTTATGATGACAATTACAGAAACTTTGGTGAGGATGAAAAATATTAAGGAAACCTTTCAATAAATGATGAACGTCATACGACACGATGCAAACTGCCGTCGCCTACCATAATCATTCAAATCTATGAACGTAAAGAGCAGTAACACTCACGCATTGGACAGAACCCTGACATGAACATAGCAGCTATGACTGGTCTCTTCCGAAATTACACTCCATCATTTTACGCGTGTAGGCCTAACAGCGGGGGTCAATAGTAGGCCTCGTGGTAACGAGAGGCTTGCAATTTCGCGCGAGATACCGCGAAAATTGCCGACTGTTACGCTGAGTTTCTCGCAAGGCGAGCGTCACTGATTGGTTCATTGCTTCTAGAATTGGATTTGCTAATGCGAAACTCGACTGGCTATCTTATAGCCGTGCTGTTTATCACCGTAGCTTCATCGTCCGGTCTCCGGTGCTATATATCAGCGAATATATGTTATAGCTTTAGTTCTAGGCGAAATCTCTCCCTGTATGCCTGGTCCGACAATGGACAATGCGAGTTCACATCTAATATCAGGAGAGAAGGAATTATTACAGTTAGAATTACAGTTACAGGTACAATATTAATTAAAGTAACAATTACAATTGCAATTACAATCGCATTTACAATTAAATTTATTAATATAATAATTTATAACAAAGTTTGACATTGTTTTATTATCCAAAAAATCTTCGTGGTTTCTATGGGGTTTTCCCATTTTGCTCACGATGTTGAGAAAGCGTTGATACCTGCTAGCGGCTGAAATCTCCGATTGCCTCGCGTTTTTTTAATTTCCATAGAGTTCTTCTGCTGGCTTGGAGGCACTAACTCGTGACGTCATAGTCCCTTTAATTTCCACGTTACGCTCTGCCGGCAAGCGCGTTCATCATTGTAAAAGCCACGGCAGCAAGAATCAGTGCTATGTTATTTGCACTGTGAATTGGAAGGTGGATAATACACGAATACACATTGAAGGTATTGTGTGGTCGCACGCGCGGGCATACGAGATTTCGTGGCACGAGCGTCTGAATTAGGCATCGTAACTAGCACCACTATGCCTCTGCGATGGTGTTTCAAAGCGGACTTTTGCAAGGGATTTCTCAGTTAGAAAGCGCCGCGGGTTTTTCAAGTCGATGGAATCACTCTGTTTCCTTTGTCGTACGAGTATCAGCCTTCCATCTCTCAGGCAACCGAGCCGCAAGTGATATTTGTGCGAGTTCTCACTTTTCGTGAAAATGACTTCCGAGCGTACCACTTACGATAATGTTTTTTTCGCCGCTAGCGATTTGAAATGCTGCTATGCGATAATAGCAATCTGAAGCTAACGTTGGGTGCGCGCGGAAGAAATTCAATATATGTGATTAAACAGCAGCCGCGAAATGCGCTCAATCCTCTGAGGTACATCCGGGTTTGCTGCCGGCAAGGGCGGCATAACAAAGCCATGCGTACAACAATATTTAAAAAACGCAAAACAAGCAATATAAGAACAAGCAAAGCTAGCAATATAAGAACAGGCAAAGCTAGCAATATAAGAACAAGCAAAGCTAGCAATATAAGAATGAGGTAAAAAAAACAACAAGCAAAGGTAGGCATTGAATGATATAGGAAAAGCCAGCAATGAGAGAACCTGAGCAGTACAAGTCTCTCGTGGCCAAGACAAGCAACCCTGCATAGGCGCTCAGACATTATAGCAATAACAAGATAGAAACTAAGCGATATAGCAAAACGCGCGAGTTAATATTGAACCTTCACGAAGATCATACCATATAAGATCTTCCGACGAGATTTTCTCCCGCTGGGAAATATTTAGACACCGTTTGTAATAACGCGGACTGTCGTCGAAGTTTCGATGCAGGCGAGTAAACGGTTTTGCGCTGCGGGACGTGTGCTGGAGCGTTTTTAATATCCCTTTTGCCGCACACGCGAGAAAGGATTTTCACTCGAACACTCGAATACGCGTCGTAATTAAAATCCTAGCCGTATCGGATCTGAATGAAAGGCAGGGTAGGTTCCCGCTCGCGATCTGCTTTATTAATTGTTAATTTATTAGCAAAAATGCAATCTAGGCATAAAACTTGTCTTGCGTGTGTGGCGTAGCGTTGCCTTCAGGACATGGTTAGAACTATATATCATAACGGCACAATGTGAGAAACATGTTTCTTTTGTATTGCTAAGTTATAGAAGAATTGTTTTCTATTACTACTGTGCCTAAAATTAAATACCAAATTAACGCGACAATGAGTTACTTATGTATGCAGTACCAAGTTTATTTATGTATTTATTTATTTATTTACACACACACATTTTGACTCTCAATACAAGTTTTACATGGCGATTTTTTTATCTGCAGAGTTTACCTGTAAACTTTACCTGCGTGGTTTACCTCAGTCCTGTGAATTTAAATCTGCAAGTTTTACTTGCAGATTTTCACTGCAGATTTTTATTCCTGTAAACGTTATCTACAGGGTTTACCTGTGAATTTAAATCTGCACGTTTTACCTGCGTTTTACCTGCAGATTTTACCTGCAGATTTCCTCGCGCGTACCTGGCCTCACGCTGCGTGCGCACCTGCCAGCACACATTGAAACTGTCGGTGACTTTTCCCGGTAGAAGAAAGGCGAAACTTTCTCACTGGTATCTGATTATCAGTGAATAGCAGGCAAGCAAGCAACCATAGCACCACTTCTCACTCGCGCACGTCCTCGCGCTCCAAGCGAGAGAGAGAGAGAGGGGGGAGGA
>NW_014577374.1:171689-174923 GCF_000485595.1 Priapulus caudatus
ATATATATATATATATATATATATATATATATATATAATAGTGTACCAAAACCATTCTCAGATGTGAATTGACAGCGTATGTTCTCGTGTTTATAGCTTTCTTTGTACTAATGATGGATTTTATACGTGCATTGCTTCTGTGTTGGTGCATGGGCTAGCCATACATAGCCTAACCGTGTATAGTAGCCGAATACAATCGCGTGTTTTCCTTGTTCAAAGCATTCGTCATTAACTACGAGTAACTTTTATTAACGCGATTATTTCAAACTATCCACAGCAGCGGTGCGCATTTGTGGTTCTCAGACAGACTTCCAGTAGCGCTTTCTCTACGAATACGCTTAAGTCCGTCTCATTTCTCAGTTGACTGAGCAACCCGTCTATTTCTCTAGGAAGAAAACGGATGAGCACTAAGCCATAGTTCGTCATCGTAATCTTGATTTGGTTATCTCGGTAGCGGTTTTACATTTCGATGCGAGACCAGCGGGCGTCAGCGGTACCAGCTAAAAAGGGCATATGGGCGTAATCCTGTGTTATCTCCTTTGACTCCAATAAAGTTAATTCTCCTGTCCTGTGGTTTTAGTTTACGACGTCATTCCACGTTGACGCACAAGCGATCAATCCTGTGGCAGCAGCAGCAGTAGCAGCAACAGCAGCCGCAATAGCAGTAACAGTAGCGGCGGCAGCAGCAGCAGTATGAGTAACATAGCAGCAGCAGTAGCACTAGCAGCAGTAGCACTAGAAGCTGCAACAGCAGCAACAACAACGATGACGAAGACAGAAACAGCAGCAGCAGCAGTAGTAGCAGCATCAGCAGCAGCAGCGGTGGCGGCTCGATGGCGACGGAAGCAGCAGCAGCAGTAGCAACAGCAGCAGCAGCAGAAACAGCAACAGCAGCAACAACAGCACTAGCAGTAGTAGTACAGTAGTAGTGACACATCTAAATCGTCTTAAATTGAATGAAAACAAGCGACCTTTCGAGTCGAATGTCTTTAATTGAAGTTAGTTGATTGCCTACAAAAAACAGGAGACAAGAGGCACAAGCGCTCATTTTACCAATATTTAGCAAGCGATGGTTTTCCCCAGATCAATATCGATCATTCAATCAGATCAGATCAGATCAGATCAATATCGATCATTGTTAATCATAATATTACTATATATTTGTATTATTAGCTGATCTTATTACATTGCTTTCATTATAGATTTGTTGTTCAATGTTTGCATGTTACTGGCTTTCGTAGCCGCAAAAACGTGGCAAACATACCAGGAATTCCGCTAGTTTAGTAATATAATGCGGAGAAATAATCTGCGGTTTCTGATGTCTGTTTCTATAACAATAGTGGTCACGGAAACCGTCGAAAGTACGAAAATCTCGTGTTATAGATGTCGCGTGTTTTTTGTGTGAACGAATACGAAGCGTACATGTATCGATGTGTTTTATGTTATATATATATATATATATATATATATATATATATAAATATATACTACACGAGTGACGCAAACATGGCGTACACACGTATAAAGTCAGAAACATTGGGTATATAGACACAGCTGATTTACTCACAACACTCGAGTATCAGCTTGCAACATTTATTTGCAGCAGATTTCTCCCGGCTCAAACGAGCAAGCCATGACCATACGACGATGTATAAACAAAATATCGGGAAAAAAAGTATGTCGGCAGGGTTTCAGTCGATGATTTTGATACCTATAGCTTCTCGACATGACGGGAAACACAGGATATGTCAAACCTGTATATGTGATGATCACTCAAGGGAAAACACCAAAAGTGCACTTTATATACAGGTGTCCGTTCTATAGAGGTGCTGAGGTGCTTTCACTGTGTAACTGCTCAAGGGAAACGCCAAAACATGTCCGTTATAGACGGGTGTACGTTCTGTATAGTGCGACTGCTAACACAGTTTTGTTTGTATATATGTTTCACGAATCTTTCAGCTTTTCAAACTAGTTTTGAGAAATCATTTCAAAATAAATGCAGTTATTCTCCTCGTTTTTCTCTGCGGTCTCGTAATTGGTGACGACTGTATAACGAATTATCACCAGTAACTTACAATGAATAATTTCAATTAATTGCCAAACGTCTGAATATATGATGTTCCGCGTTGAAAACATGTATAAATTCCAAAAACTGATATTATCAATGCTTTAGTCTCACGGCAAATTGAAATAACGACCTATTTCTATTCATTATTTTGAATTATGATAACTATGTTCATATCGTAATTGGATTTTACCATGCGATCGAGTGTGGGCGAAATCATATTAAAACACACCTACTCACAACACCATGCACGTACACGCGACGCCATGCAGGTACACGCCCTGCCACTCACATGCACGCACTACTACGCGCATACACGCACCGCTACGTACATACACGCAATGCTATACACGTACACGTATGTGTGTATGTACACACGTTGCTATTATTGTAAACGCGGGTGCGTGTGTACTCACCGCAGTACACGTACACTCACTACCACGCACGTGCACGCATGCACGTACACGCACTGCCGCGCACATCCACACATGCACGTACACACATTCTCACACATGCACATATACTGTCATTCACGTACACGCATGCACGTGCACGCACTGTCGTACACATATACATGCACGCAGAACCTTACCGATATGACCGCATATGCAGAAGTATACTGTCTAGCGCAAAAAACGTAAATCACAAGGCACCGTCTTTTACGCCCCTCTTGTCTTAGAGTAGCAGAAATTGGCATTTCCATTTGCCTGAGAGACGCGCCGACGCTTCGGGGCAAATCCGGATGTATTTTCCTGGCATTTGCTCTATATGTGTCATGCGTTTACGTGTCTTACTTGTCAGTAATCGTCAGCGTCTTTAAGATTGCCCATGGGCTAGTTGCTATGGAAGCAGATATATTGTAATGCTGGGGAAACATATATATTGTAATGCTGGGGAAACATATAAAATTGTATGCGCATTAAAATCGTTACGAAAAGCGCGCATAAAGACGTGAATTTCATATTTTTCCATTTAACATGCGTTTCAAGAGAGACCGCGCGCGAAAAAAGAGAACGAGAAGAGAGAGAGAGAGAGAGAGAGAGAGAGAGAGAGAGAGAGAGAGAGAGAGAGAGAGAGAGAGAGAGAGAGAGAGAGAGAGAGAGAGAGAGAGAGAGAGAGAGAGAGAGAGAGAGAGAGTAGAGTAGTAGTACGTAGTACGTACGTACGTA
>NW_014577374.1:177539-185039 GCF_000485595.1 Priapulus caudatus
ATATATATGTGACCTATATTATAGCTCAGTGGCATGGCTATCCAGGCCTCTATTTCACACGCGATTGTTATCTAACGACGACTTTGCGCTTTCACGCACACCCTCTGATAATCAAATCTCTGATGATCTCTGATGATCTGATGATCTCTGATAAGGAATCACGGAAATCCTTCCCATCTTCACTGCCTGACGTTCGCTGTGCATTTTACGAGTCAACACCCATTCGGGAGACACGCGTACGGGGACCGTGTCCTTTGGAGGGCACGAGGACAGTTGCTCCCACTAAATCATGTAGAAGTAAATTCAATAAAGGCATCATAAATATAAATGAGCCTAAAATGAGTGTAAATCATCGTGTGTAGTCGTCCGTGAACTTGTTGCTTCAAACCCATCCTCGCCACACTATATGCACGTGGACTGAGACCTGCACCTCTCCGTCGTCATTACTCGTGTGAGTAACGACATGTTACTTCTCTCCTATAAGCGTTTAATCACGCTACGGCTCTGAACTACCGAGGTTAGAATGTCAAGAGCGAGTTCACTATCAGTTCTCTAAAATTCTCGGGTACGATATCTACTGTGAACCTGACCGATCTTTTAGATGCGCATCTTTGTCGCTGATGCATGCATCAGCGCTTAAATCTTGTTGGCTTTACATGAGAGAGGGAGAGAGAGATGGGAGAGGAAGGAAGGGAGAGAAAGTTGGCGAGAGAGGTACACAAAGAGAGGAAGAGAGACCGCAAAAAGAGTGCGACTGAGAGAGAGGGAGAGAAAACGCGCGAGTTAGATATGGGGTGCTTGCATGTTTCGATTTGCAAGTAGAGCCAACTACTTGAAATGCAGAATAGCGCATCAAAACAATATATATATATATATATATATATATATGTATATATATCGCTATTAAAGGCGTTCCTTGACATTTACATCACTAGTAATACACGTGCACTTCTGCGATGTGTGCACCCAGTGATGTGTGCACTCAGCGCCATCTGTAGTCAGATAAATAAACTTAATAAACGTTACTCGCCGAATGCGCTCAGGTAAAACATCGCTAAAATTCCAGCTGTAAAACTGATATAGATGTAACTACTAACTAGAGCGCTTACATGCGTTTTTTCGTCCATTCTCAATAAAAATGATAATCTTCCGTGTAATATTGCCTCTGTTTAGCGAGGCCTCTATAACTCAGCAATATTTCTTACCCCAGGTTCAACCCGCTTTGTAGGCAAAATATGAGTACTGCTCTTTTAGTATCCATCTTCTTACAAAACTTCTTTCGAAAACATCCTCGCCTATGCGTGCCTTGAAACATATTGGCAACTATTTCTACTAAAGATATATAATTCGTTTTGCTCGCAAAACGATTCGCGTGCTGTTCGTGTGATTTAACTCGCGACACAACCGCCCCCCCCCCTACCCTCCTGCCTTTTGTGCATTGACGAACATGTACGCGAAATTATCCAAATTTTCACACATAATTTTAGTTGTTTTCGAGCAATTTATGCCGCATTAGCAATGTTTGGATGCGTCTTACTGTACGATACGACCCTGATACGACGTCTGTGTGTGCATCGTATTTTGCATAGATTTTATTTGAGAATGAGATTCCAGTTGAGAATACACTGCGTTCGAGTGTACGCTACTCCTTCCGCGTTATACACTCACTATGTACTGTACGCGCGCGTGCGCGCATACGCGTGTGCGTACGTGCGTGAGCGTCCGTACATATTTATCGTAGTCGTTTATCGTCGGTCCGTGTGATGTTGGACGTTTTAACGCAGTGTTTTGTTCTGCTTTGGAGACAGCACACAGAAACGGCGTATGACTACCAACCAACCCTGTAGCTTTGTTTGTATAGCCTGAAACCATGCGGGCCATGGATACGGTGGCGGCAGTCAGATAAACATACCACATAAATAATGCTAGAGGTAGCTAGAGAAATATGATAACCTCGATACGAGTGCCTATACGTATGTAATGATGTGTATGTGTGTATAGGTATGTAATGACGTGTACATATGCCTAGGCGACGTTATTGTGTACTCTGATGGTTGGATTGGGGGAGAAATGGCGATGCACATTTTTTTAATTTTACTTATTTTTTATTCTTCGCATCTCTATGCAATACGCAGTGAGTCGCATGCGAGTATCTTGTGAGGCTTACGGCCGGGCCGCGAATTTTTTTTTCCTACACGTTATATCAATTGGGCTCTTCTGATTGGCTGCTTTGATTTAACCACACCCTAGATAGTGTTGGGATACCATAGATAGTATATAAGCCGATTCGGTTTATAGTTAGTGTTAGGGTTCGGGTTCGGGTTCGGGTTGGTGTTAGGATTTTTGCATCATTCCTTGATATACGAAAAGTCTGATGCGGAAGTTGATATGCGTATATCAAGCCCAATAGATATAACGTGTAGGAAAAAAAAATTCGCGGCCGGGCCACATTATGGCGGCTAGAGGTGACGTGTATATTTTAGAACTTCGGAACGTAGAAAGCGCATTTCTAATTACTACACATCTCGATGCATTACGCAATGAATCATAGAACGACCTGTGCATGAGAGTAGCACGTAGATTCAGATTCAGATTCATTTTATTTTGCACTTTTCATTCATTTGTACAGATTATTTCAGATAGAAGTAAAAAGGGAAAGAAATAAATAATATTATAGAATCGATAGGTTTAAGATAAATGTGCGTAGTGGTCAAAGTAGCCATAAGCTTTCGAGTTGACCACTGCCATAGGTAATAAAATGTCTGAGGGAAAGTACAATTAAACTAAATATAGGAAATAAGAGGGGAACAAATATATACATACATACATATATGGAACAGTATCTAGAACAAAAAATACAATTGATGTAATAAGTAACAAGAACAAAAAAGCAATTATAATATAATACATAACTAATTTCTAATGGTCCTAAATAACATACACTAATTTAATTTAATTGAACATTTCTGGCTGTCTACGTACAAAAAAAATATACATATATACATATATAGAACAGTAGAACAAAAAATACAATTGATGTAATAAGTAATAAGTAACAAGAATAAGAAAGCAATTATATATTAATATATAACTAATTCTCTAATGATCCTAAATAACATGCACTAATTAATTTAATTAATCATTACTGGTGTCTAGAAGGAATAGCTTATAATCATGTTTAAATTTACTGTGAGGCGAGGTTTTAATTTCAAGAGGAATTGTTTCCCATATCCTTGAGGCCAGAGACTTAAATCGAGATAAACCATAGTTAGTCCTGGCGGCAGGTCTGTGTAGATTACCCTTGAGGCATACCATAGTGTTGTAATTATGTATTTGTAAAGCAGAAGAATTAGATCAATAAGGTGCAGGAATATCCGGTTTTTTAGCATACTTGATTTTGTGTACAAGAGTTGAGATTTTGAGTTTAAAAACATTATCAAGATTTAGAATGTCTAGAAGGTTGTAGTATGGGGTAGCACTTTCTTTCTTTTTTCAGCAAAGAAGATGGAACGCATACATTTATTCTGTTTTGTTTTGATTTTTTGTAATCGAGTTTGGTAGGCAGTCCCCCAGCTCATTAGGCCATAATTAATATATGGGTATAAGAGGGTATACTAAAGTTGTCTAAGAGTGTTAATAGAAACATATTGTCTAAGTTTGTTTAGAATACCTATATTTTTTGCCAGTTTGTTATTAACATGTTTTATCTGTGCATCTCATTGTAAATGGTCATCAATAAAAACACCCACATATTTTATCTGTGTTCCTTTTTCTATGTTACATGTAGTTATTGAAATAATAGGCTTTTTCCTAGGGAAAGTAATGAGCATGTATTTTGTCTTCTTAAAGTTAATTGAAAGTTTGTTCACAGCACAGTATTCTAAGACATTTGCAAGTTCATCGTTTATAACTTTTTCTAATTCATTTAAATCTTTTGAGGAATAAAAAATATTGGTATCATCTGCAAATATTTTAAAGAATAATTTATTGGAGGAATTTGGGAGGTCATTTATATATAAGAGGAATAGGATCGAGGGGCCCTAGAGTGGATCCTTGTGGTATGCCGCATGTTACATTTCTTAAACTAGATTCTGTATTGTCTATTTTGACATATTGTTTTCGATCGTTTAAATAATTAGTAAACCATGCATGGGGTAATCCTCGAATTCCATATTTATGCATTTTTGCTAAGAGTATTTGATGATTTATTGTGTCGAATGCTTTAGAGAAATCTAGGAAAATTCCACAAGTTATTTTGCTTCCATCCAATGCTGATTTTAGATTTTCTATTGTTTCAAGAATTGCATATTCAGTTGAATAGCCTTTTCTGAATCCAAATTGATGATCGTACAGTATTTGGTGGTTTTCTAGGAAAAGTATAAACTGATCATGGACTATTTTTTCAAGGATTTTACTAAAGGCAGATATAATAGATATAGGTCTATAATTTCCGGGGTCAGTAGCAATTCCATTTTTAAATACTGGAGTTATTCTTCATATTTAAAAAATATCTGGTACTATTTTTGTCATGATTGATTCATTATATATTTTAGTAAAAGGAATTGATAGGTCGGCACTTGCCAGTTTAATAAATTTATTAGGTGTGCCAATATAGGCCTTGCCTTCATTCAAGTTAGCAAAAAGAGTAAAAACTTGAGATTCCGTCACTGGGGACATGAAAAAGCTAGAAGAGGGAGACTTATTTATATACTGGGTAGGTTCCTTTGTTGTTTGGTCGCATTTAAACTTACCTGCCAGGTTTGGGCCTACATTAGCAAAAAAAATGTTAAATTGATCAGCTATATCAGCAGTATTAGTATATGTCTTGTTGTCACAGATAATTTTGGTAGGGAGGGACTGTCCCTTAGTTTTCCGTTTTATAATATTACCTATAAGCTTCCAAGTGGATTTGAGGTTATCCTTATGCTTTGAAAATTGTGAACTATAATAGCCAGTCTTACTTTTATTTTTTAGATGTGTTAGTGTGTTTGCATACTTTTTGTACGTCTGTATTTTTTCAGGGTTTTTACTAAGGAAATGTGTACGATACATTTTTTGTTTTCTTTTAATAGATTTCAGAATTCCACCTGTAATCCATGGTCTATTTAATTGTTTTTGTTTACTCCGAGTGGCCTGTTTTATAGGGGCATGATTATTAATAATGTTGTTTATAGTATGAATTGCTTCATTGGTTTTCTCATTCAGGCTTTTTGTAGGTAATAAGATTTCTTCCCAGTCTATAAGGTTTATGTCATTTAGAAATTGTTCATTATTGAATTTAGAATAATCTCTATAAAATTGCTTACTCGTAGTTTTGCTTATTTGTGTTTTAACAATACAGAACACTGGTAAGTGGTCAGATAGATCAACAGTAAGTATTCCTGGTATAATGTTGGAGGTAGGTGTATTTGTATAAATATGGTCAATCAGGGTTGAGGTATGATCCGTTATTCTGGTAGGTTTGGTTATAATAGGTAGGAGACTGTTGGTGTAAAGCATATCAAGATACTCTTCTGTTGGGGAGTGCATATTGATCTTTAAAAAGTCAATGTTCATATCTCCGAAAATATAAATTTGATAGTTAGGGTTTAGTACGGTAATTATATTATTAAATTGGGCAGTGAATTCAGTGAGGTCATAGGTGGGGTGCCTGTATATACAACCAACAATAATGGGTTTTTTGTTTTTACCATTTTCAATTTGGGACCAGCACGATTCATTACGTAACTTTATTGCATTGCCTTCTTTTGGTGTTGTGTGATGGACACAGAAATGGATATAAACATAGGTATAGATATAGACATAAGCGTAGACATAGACATAGACATAGACATAGACATAGACATAGACATAGACATAGACATAGACATAGACATAGACATAGACATAGACATAGACATAGACATGAACATAGTCATAGACATAGACATGAACATGAACATAGACATAGACATAGACATAGACATAGACATAGACATAGACATAGACATAGACATAGACATAGACATGGATATGGACATAGACACTGTCATAAACGTAAACAGTAAAGGTGCATCTATGTTTTTATTATGATCCTTCCCCTGTTTTCCTCTCCATTTAACACAGTCGATCACCATTTGTCCTTCATCTCGACTCCTCTGCCTCACGTGGTCCACGCGACGTCTGGTTGTCCGCGCGCTCATGCATATCGCGTTCAATAAATTCATAATGAACCGCGGGTTGTAACTAGGCGCCCGACGGGTCGATCTTCGCGCCACGTACGCGTTCACACCTGTGCACGCCCCTCTCTCCGCCTTCTAAATTCGTCACGAGTAGCTGGCGCGGTTAGCAACGTTCATGTTGTGATAAACAAGCACGGGGCAGACACTGAACACCACAAGCAGTCCGACGCAGCAAGCCATTTCGGAACTTGCCTTTGTTAAGTGAGGACGGGTAGTTTAATCTTGGTCGTTCTTTCGATTGTCGACTTCATACATAGATAGACAGGATAGCGAATCGAGCGGTAAGTTTGTTTCAAAGTTCACACTGTAGGGTTTGCCGATTATATTAATGGCGATTATTATCAACCAGCGCAGTACGTGTGTTTACTGTTACGTTCCACGAAGACTGCTATTGTTCATAAAAATGGTTATCAAGTTATTTGTCCGATTCTGGTAGGTGTGTAGTGGTAGAATGTGGATCCGAACGTTTTAGTCTGCACTCCGCGCTGAAAAAACCATGATATTTATGCTCCTGCTGCATGTAGAAAACACGAGCAGGATATGATGAGTTTATTGTGTATCGAAAGAAATCTACCTCCGATCCACGTGCCTGTTGTGTGTAGAAAACACTATTAGGAAATCACGTGTGTATTGTGCATCGAAAGAAGAAACATCTACCAGCGATTCATTTGCCTACTGCGTGTATAAAAAGCTATGCCCAGAAATCACGTAAAAATGGTGTATTGCAAAAATATCTGCCAGGAAATTACGTGCCTCCTGTCTACTACTACTACCATGAATTATAATAGGATTTGTGGGACACAGTGTTATTAATAACCCATAATAGCATTATGCCCTACTATATGAAGATAGATGAAGTTAAGTAGGAAAACCGTCGAAACAGCAGTAGCGTAATAAATGCATGTTTAATTTACGTTTAGCTTCACTGTAATTCCTGGCACTGTACCAAAGCTCTGTGGTTATATGTATAAAATATAAGTCAATAATAACTCTCTACTGGTGATTTAAAGGAGATGCGGGAATCACTAACTATTGATGTTGACATGTGTAAACAAAATCTACTTTGAATATACGTGTAATATATTTAACCAATTGCACAATTATATTTGTAATACTTTTGGTGCATATATTGGTGAAAAAAATGACGCTTGTGTTCTAATATATGTAAATCTTACTGTATACACTTGTGGTTATGCAAGGAGCACCGGTAAGTGTCAGAACAGCTAGCGTGAAAATATGAGAACGGTTTGGAAACAATAGATGCCATTACTTTAAACGG
>NW_014577374.1:186206-196224 GCF_000485595.1 Priapulus caudatus
TAGACATAGACATAGACAAGCATAAGACATAACAATAGACATGGAATGGACATAGACAACTGTCATAAACGTAAACCGTAAAGGTGCATCTATTGTTTTTATTATATCTTCCCTGTTCCGTCCCATTTAGGCACAGTCGCACAGCGATTGTGTCCTTGAATGCTCGTGACTCCTCTGGCTCACGTGTTCCACGCGACGTTCTGGTTGTCCGCGCGCTCATGCATATCGCGTTCAATAAATTCATATTGAACCGCGGGTTGTACGTAGGCGCCGACGGGTCGATTTTCGCGCACGTACGCGTTCACACCTGTGCACGCCCTCTCTCCGCTTCTAAAATTCGTCACGAGTAGCTGCGGTTAGCAACGTTCATGTTGTGATAAACAAGCACGGGGCAGACACGAACACCACAAGGCAGTCCGACGCAGCAAGCCATTTCGGAACTTGCCTTCGTTAAGTGAGGACGGGTAGTTTAATCTTGTGCGTTCTTTCGATTGTCGACTTCATACCATAGATAGACAGGATAGCGAATCGAGCGGTAAGTTTGTTTCAAGTTCACACTGTATGGTTTGCGCGATTATATTAATGCGATTATTATCAACCAGCGCAGTACGTGTGTTTACTGTTACGTTCCACGAAGACTGCTATCGTTGCTATAAAAATGGTTTATCAAGTTATTTGTCCCGATTCTGGTAGGTGTGTAGTGGTAGAATGTGGATCCGAACGTTTTTAGTCTGCACTCCGCGCTGAAAAAACCACCAGATATTTATGCTCCTGCTGCATGTAGAAACACGAGTCAGAGATATTATGAGTTTATTGTGTATCGAAAGAAATCTACCTCCGATCCACGTGCCTGTTGTGTGTAAGAAACACTATTAGGAAATCACGTGTGTATATTGTGCATCGAAAGAAAAACATCTACCAGCGATTCATTTGCCTACTGCGTGTATAAAAAGCTATGCCAGAAATCACGTAAAAATGGTGTATTGCAAAATTACTGCCAGGAAATTACGTGCCCCTGTCTACTACTACTACCATGAATTATAATAGGATTGTGGGACACAGTGTTATTAATAACCAATAGCATTATGCCCTATATATGAAGATAGATGAAGTTAAGTAGGAAAACCGTCGAAAGCAGCAGTAGCGAATAAATGCATGTTTAAATTACGTTTAGCTTCACTGTTAATTCCTGGCACTGTACCAAAGCTCTGTGGTTATATGTATAAAATATAAGTCAATAATAACTGTCTACTGGTGATTTAAAGGAGATGCGGGAATCACTAACTATTGATGTTGACCATGTGTAAACAAAATCTACTTTGAATATACGTGTAATATATTTTAACCAATTGCACAATTATATTTGTAATAACTTTTGGTGCATATATTGGTGAAAAAAATGACGCGTGTGTTCTAATATAGCGTGTGTTCAAATCTGACGAACACGTCGGTCAGTATGCTAAATAGCAACTCGCTGAAGTTGTCAAAAGGCGTCGCAGCGGTGGCTATTTTATATTGTTGTTCGTGCATGTTGTATTGTAAAAGCTTGTGCATTTACTGGCGTTATAGAAGGATGTAGTGATCGACATCGAACGGGGAAAGGTGTTTCATTTCATAGAATACCTAGTAAATCAAAATATCCAGTGAAACACAATTTTGTAATAGATCATTAGATGATAGCTCTAGTACTGTCTTAGTGTCTATAGCCCGCGTACAGTGACTGCCGCACTGAACGCGCGCTAGCCTATAGTATAGTACTATATACTACTAGAGCTATATAGATGAGAGCAATACTACCCTGTTTCATGTTACATTAGATTATTAGTATTACAGGCAGGTGCATGATGTGAAATTACATATTTAACTTGTTATACCATGCACCATTCGTTCCGCACATATAAATTATAATACTATTAATAGTTTACCGACTTGGAAATTTTGGCCAGCAAGTTAGCATTTTTGATCCAATTAGTATATTGACGTTAGTCACACAGCCTGGTCGGGTTAACAAGCAAGATGTTCAGTGTAGGCCTACATTACCAAAATTGTTTAGGGGGTCATGTGTATTGTTAGATGCTAGAATGATGCTATTGATTGTGCGGAGGTGTTATGAGGGCGCACTGCAATGGCAACTAATGGTTTGTGGCTAGACATGGTCAAATTGACAAGCACAATAACACTCAAACTCTTTGTGGGTATATCGCAACTGGGTCGGTGATTTTTATGTCACGTGTATGTGGTGGTCCACATCCGACAATTGTAATAAATCAGCACCAGAATTATGATTTTCGGTATCTTATTGAGTATCTGTGACTTAGATGGTCAGCTATACGGGGAGTTTGTCATTATAAGCTGAGGATTCATGCGAGTAAGAACAGCATTTACTCGCGGCCATGCAGACAGTCCGAGTCAGATGAGACGTCGAAAAACGAGGAAAGCTTGCCTGCGTCTGTAATCCACGTTGGACATGCGAGAGCGAATCAAACATGTCAAAGTGCCTCAGCACCAATTAGGTCAATGATATGTTTCCCATGTGATCAACATCATCACTATTTCTCTGGGCCACTTGTTAATTTGGCATCCTCGGGACTTGTCGATGTTAAATAAAGGGAGAGAGAGATAGATTAGAGTAGAGAGAGTATATATTGTGAGAGGAGGAGTGCGAGTGAGTTGAGTGAGAGTGAGTGAGGTGAGAATGAGTGAGTGAATGTTATCTTGAAAATTAATCTATTTATACATGTCAGTGTGTTTTTTCTTCATTTCGCCATTTGTCTATTTACAAAGTTATGTCGATATAGACCCAGTCTTACAATATGAAATAATAATAACAATAATTATAAAATCAGTGATAATTGTTTGTTAACTATCAGAAAATTTTATTTACCATAATACAATATTCTTATATATCTGTGCATTGCTATAGTTAGTGACATAGCTTAGAAACCTGTAGCGGCAGTAAATGGTCAATTCAGCGTTCGGAATTTTAATCACGAAGCTCACAAATCAGGCAAACTGAATGTATGGAGCAGTTTTGTTAGCTGAAATAATGCAACATCTATTAACTGCCGTAGGTTCATCATTAGAGAAACTATGACATTTATAATTTTCAAATTTAAAAATGTGTTATATTACAGTACCGTATACTTAGTAAGATATCTTTGTTAGATACACATAATCCGCCAAGTAGATTGAATAGCACAAAACTTAGCCTATATAAAGCCAATAATTTAAGTATGGCTAGTAATTAATCAGTCAAGTAAGTACTCTGGAAGTTATTGTGTCGCATGAACAAATCCCTACAGAGTAGCTATAGCATATACGTACGCTCGCTGACCAGAACTTTGGCATAGTACGTGAAATCCTTTCCAACGTGCAACTACGGCATTGTTTATCCATACAAGTAAAGTCAATATAAATAGGATGTGAGTAAGGGACCAATAGGTCTCGAACTGGCTCCTTGTGAGCGCTGTCAGTTTCGCTTCGCGCATTATCGCGACAGGGGTGGATCTGGGTGTCAAAGAGCATGGCGTTGGATACATGCCTGCTTCAAGAAAGGAGAAAGCATCACTCGATAAGCTGACTTTTTACTGTTGCCAGACACTGAAAAGTTACACTTTTTTTTCTGGCACCTTTTGAAAGTGTCGCTGTGAATCTGGGTATGGTAACTGCTGTAACGTAACATGACAAATTGCACACTATTAAAAATAACTACTACAATATAATCATCAGGAGTAAATAATAACAGATTTGTAGATAATAGATATTATTTTTAAGCCGATGTAGTACGATTATACATACTGTCCAAAATACATAAATCAATTTAAATAGTGTAATGGAAATAGTTTAGTAACATTCACGAAGTAGGTCCGGCCAATTGAGAAACAATGATAGTTATTTATAGTATACTTACTTCTTGCGAAATAATTATTTCCATTCACATCCACTAGTTGATGAGTCGACTTGAATAGCAGGGCCCTACGTGCGCTGCATGTTTTGGGCCAAGTTCTGTCAATGAGAACAACGTACATGTAGGCACGAATTATTGGTTGGCATAATACATGTCACATGATAGATATCGTTGCCTCATGTTCTTTAAAATTGCAAACATAATTAGTCAGTATGTAGGTATGGCATAAAACTGTTGGTGTGTCAATATTGGATTTAATTTTACGGTTGTTTTTATACATATGTGGCAATTGAAGACTATTATACTTGGTAGCAAGAGACTTGTAAATTTTTCGAAAGTTTAAGTATTATAGGTGAGCGTCTATGTGACTAATATCGCCTGGCATGATGATTAATTGAATTTTCTCAGTGTGGTAACGTATTGATTTGTAGGGCAACGCATATAAATACTTATTAGAAATGATCTAAACTATACAGAAGTATGCATACAGCTGCCATGCACATGCAGCGGCAGCAATACAGCAACCCGCAGTTGACTATACACTGCATGTACACCAGTGTTGGTGAGGTTAATTGTCTGCGCAAATCGTCTGAGATGGCGTAATTTCAACCTTTCTGTGATACGTCAGGATCTATCAATAGACATAGAATAGACTCATGGTAGATTGTAGACTATTGGATAGACTCTGCATAGACGTGTAAATTATGTCCCATGATTACACTGAAACTCACAATAGAAATATGAGTACATTTACTTTTTATGCATGTTGGACGGCAGTTTACATGCAGACATTTTACCAATATTTTAGTCAATAATGAATAATGTTACTACAATATATCGTAGAACCGATAGAATGAAGAGATGTACGCATGGCAAAAACTTGTATTACCTGCTGACACGTTTTTTTCTGACATGCAGTGCTGTAGGCCTATCGACTGTGCATTACTCATACACATGCAATGAGCCATAACACTGACCCTCACTGAGCCACTTTGCAATGTTACAATAAAGATTTTGGCAAAATTGACGTTTGTAAACAATATATACTTAGCTGATGAAGCTCTGAATACGATTGATTTGAAGTTTCATCGTTGCACTGGTATATTATCCTGTTTATGGCTACTTACGTTTTGTTATGGCTCTGCACCGGCATAAACACGTCTTAGAAGCAATGCCTTTCTGGCCAACGCAGATCTGCCATGCGCGAAATAGCGTAGTTTGGTTACGGGGACTTGAACGCCGCTTTAAGTAAATCTTACTGTATACACTTGTGGTTATGCAAGGAGCACGCTAAGTGTCAAAACAGCTAGCGTAAAAATATGATAACGGTTGGAAACAATAGAAGCCATTACTTTAGAACGGATTAAATTGTATTTTAACTGCATATTTAAACAAATGATTGAAAAAATTCACCTGAGCCGAATTATAGCTTATTAAGCTCGGCACGTATGTGATTAGATATTAACGTTTCATCAGTCCATCTGCCGCGTAAACACTGCCGTTTTTGGTTGGCGTATAGAACGTCGCATATATAATGTAGGAGCTATATCTTCTGTTACAGTAGCAAGCTGTGACTTGAATACATAATTGATTATGAAAAGCTCCCGAACAAAAGAAAATCAATACATAAATTCGCCGTCGTTAAAAATTCGCGTACAATTTTATATTCCGAGCGATTTACAATGCGTGTGCTATATTTACACTATCAAGTCTATTCACAATGCGTGTACTATATTTACACCATTAAGTCTATTCACAACGTGTGTGCTATATTGCACAACAGAGTCGATTCACAATGCGTGTGTTATATCGCATCACCAGGGTCGAGCCTTCTATGGCGCGCACAATTCCCATACCGCAAACTACATCCCCATCAGTCTAGGTCATCGTTACTTATAGGCTTCGGAAGACTTCCACTTGTATTCGTATTTTCGACGAGGAGAATCAATTACGGGAGCTTGTATCCCGTTAATACTCCATCAGCCTGGAAACATCTGCGCTCGCCTGCAAAACACGGCCACATATAAATCGCGCATAGACAGCAGCACCTGCTAATTTTTATACGTGCGGAAAAGTGAGACGCTCCTGAATGTGGTGAGAATGAGTCGAGCATTCGTGTTATTGGTATTATTCACGAGTTGAAGACCGTGGCAGGCAGAGATGAGTGAGAGAGAGAGAGAAAGAGAGAGAGAGAGAGAGAGAGGAGAGAGAGAGAGAAGAGAAAGCAGGAGAGAGGGCAGTGAGGGAGAGAGAGAAAGTGACACACACACCACACAACACCAACACACCCGCACGCACGCACGCACGCACGCACGCACGCAACACACACACACACACACACACACACACACACACACCGCAGAGAGAGCCGAGAGAGAGAGAGAGCGCGCGCGCGTCTTGTCTTGGCAGTGTTGGCGTCGTGTTGGTTATTCGACTGGTGCCGCCGTCTCAGTAAAACGCGAAGATGTGATCTGCTTGTAAATCCACCATGAACTGTAGATTGAACTAGCGTAGCGCTGCGATCGGGCGAAATTGATGTGGTGGAGCATATTAGAGTTGAATTCCACTCTAATTACACGCGAATAATCGCCTCTCGTGTTGCGAAATCTACGACTTGGTGGCCGCGTTAAACGCAAAGAAAGCTCTCACAGAGTGTAACTAGCAAGTGTATCGCTATCCGTGTGGCAGCGAATCACTGAACTGGCGTTTTGCACTGTCTGCAGCATAGATATAATCAGGAGTAGATAATAGGGATTCCCTATTATCTACTCCTGATATAATATACTAGTTAGACTATTTATAGACTAATAGACTAGTTAGACTATATATTTCTATGGTCTGCAGTAACTGTTGTAAAACAGTGTATCTGTAACGGGTCACGTGATAACCGCAACGCAACTGCGACCGTAGAATATAATGATTGATCTGTATGTATATAAATATGCATATAATGGCTAAACTAAGGCATCTGCTGCGCTATATGTCTGTAATGCGTAAAATTAATTTAAACGAACCATCAACAAGTAATATATATATATATATTATATATATTATATATATATACTATATATATGTTTGTGTGTGTGTGTGTGTGTGTGTGGGTGTGTGTGTGTGTGTGTGTGGTGTGTGTGCGCGCGCGTGCGTGCGTGGGCGTAAGTGCGTGCGTGCGTGTGTGTGTGAGAGAGAGCGAGAAGGAGAGAGAGAGAGAGAGAAGAGAGAGAGAGAAGAGAGAGAGGAGAGAGAGAGAGAGAGAGAGGGAGAGAGCGGTAGATAGTGGTTGAGAGAGAGAGAGTGTGTGTGTGAGAGAGAGAGAGAGAGAGAGAGAGAGAGCGGTAGATAGTGTTGAGTGCAATTCCTAGCTACGATCAAAACATGAATCTTGAGTCAAGTTCAAACACTTTTTGTGGCGCCACCCGTGGGTTTAATTGTTAACAGAAATGCACGCACAGTGTTAAATATAGTAACGCCTATAGTATCGTATCAAACAGCATTATGGATAGCAACGTGTAAATGGTATTATATATCACAGCATTATGTATAGTAATATGTATGACATAGTATGTGCCACAGCACTATACATAACAATGTGTATAGCATATAGTATCTGCCGCAGCATTATGAATAGTTACGTGTATATAGTAGTGTACATGTCACAGCATTATCAATACTAACGTGTAAAGTTCGTGACACAGCACCATGTGTATTACCGGCCCCCTCACCTCCCCTAGCGCTGCATATATAATTGATGAGCCGATTATTTCGTCGACAACAGCAGCTACACCGACAACAGCTTTTGTTTATCGCGTGCATGCATCTGCTGTCAAGACGAGTGGAAGATGGATATTTGACGGGCAGCTGTGCCAGCTCTGGTCTCGTCATCGCTGCGAGATGTGCGTACAGAGCCAGCGTTGTGGCGACAGAAGCTCTCGATCCAAATAGAATACCTATTAGATCATTTCAAGAGCTATAATAATACCTCTTTATTGTATTCTAGTGTATCTACAATTATGGTCTCTTTCGTAGTATTATATCATTGTTACCTACCTGGTATCATTAGTTCTTGATAATTTGTAGAGGTAAAACGCATTTTTCTAAGCGTACATTCGGTGTAAAACATCAATTGCGGCCTATCGTACGCGTACATCCCTCTCAGTTGTGCCTATGTGCTGCAAGGCCTGAAGGTTACTAATATGCTAATGTCTGTGCAAAATATCGTATTTGATGGTTTTTGATGGTTTCCTTGTGCGTGGAACTATTTATTTATACGATCGTACATCTAAGGCCTACAGGAAGTTAGGTTTTGGAAGAAGGGAGGCTTATATATGCTGCAAGGCCTGAAGGTTACTAATGTATAAACTTATGTTAACTTTCCCTCCCTGCGCCCTAACTATTCTAGATCACTCTAATACGTTTATATATTGTTCTAATTAATGATGGTGCTAATTAAATCTATCCATTTATCTATAATATAAAAGATATGTTACGCATTCGTGAGAATTATAGACCTGGTAACAAACCAGGGCGACGTAGGAATTACGGACCGCATTTGGCTTCCATAATCGGCGTGATGTGGATAATTATGAGACATGTAATATGATATACAGTGTATACGATGTATTGATGTACAGAGTACACGCGTGCCGTGAATTTCGTGAGCACGTAGTAGTGCCGAGCAACCACGTCAATATCACCAAGACCTCATCTCCATAGTATTACGCATAAATTCCTAATAACAAGCTACCAGATTAGTTCTTAATTCCGCAATGTTATATATTATACATTGCCATGGTGATTGTGTGTGTATTTGTGTTTTCGTGTGTGTGTTTTCGTGTGTGTGTGTGTGTGTGTGTGTGTGTGTGTGTGTGTGTGTGTGTGTGTGGGTGTGCGCGTGTGTGTGTGTGTGTGTGTGTGTGTGTGTGTGTGTGTGTGTGTGTGTGTGTGTGTGTGTTTGTGGCTTGCTATAGCACACGTTAGTGTTCTACCTTTTCAGTAAACACGTCTTTTTTTCGTTTTAGAGTTCAAGATGGCAGAATTGACATGTGGGGCAACGTGTGCTAAATACCTACTCTTTGTCTTCAATTTCATATTTTTCGTAAGTACATACAATAACGTTCATATGAATCGGTTACTGTTATGATGTAGTATACATGTATTATTCGTTACAGTGCCTTCTCTCTGCGTCATCTTCTCGAATTTCCATATCCGGCCGCTTTATGCCCGTGTATTTTCTATATCCTACTTCGTTTTGCCCCATTAGCACTATCGTTCACTCCTTCTCATTGTCAATCTTCCTTCGAAAAGTGACACATAGTTCCCGCTCGTTTACATATCGATATATTGATACATTGTGATTTGCTATGTATTGTTGGTATTTTTGCCGCATTTAGTATTTTTCAGTTGTCACAACTCAATAATGTTTCGATTAGATTAGTTAATTCAGATCAGATTACTTTAGTTTAAAATTAATTATATTTTATTATATATATTAATTAGATCTCGCGTATAGCTAACGGCTTCGTTCTCGTTGCCGCAGGTATGTGGCGCTGTAGTACTGGGCATTGGAATATGGTTGCTCGCCGACAAGTCGTCTTTCATAGAGCTGACGAAGGTGAGCAGCGATGTCACTAGCGTTACGGATAGCATCAACACGCCTGGAGTGCTGGAAGCCGCAGCCATCACTCTTATAGTCGCCGGGGTTGTCACCTTCATCGTCGCCTTTCTCGGCTGCTTCGGAGCCATCAAGGAGTGGAGGCCTCTACTCATCACAGTAAGATCGTGATAGATGCAGCGAATATCTGTGTGTGCACGGGTAAAGTGCGCGAGTGGGTTTGCTGTTTTATTCGATTATTATTTTGCAATATAAATTATTAATTTTACACATTTTATTTATTTATTTAGACATTTATTTATTTATTTATTTATTTATTTATTTATTTATTTATTTATTCATTTATTTTGTTTATTTATTTATTTATTTATTTATGTATAGTGTGTGTGTGCGTGCGCGCGCGTGTGTGTAGGTGTGTGTGTGTGTGTGTGTGTGTGTGTGTGTGTGCGTGTCTGTGTGTTGGTGCGTGCGTGTGTGTATGTGTGTGTGTGTATGTGTGTGTG
>NW_014577374.1:196234-205051 GCF_000485595.1 Priapulus caudatus
TGTGTATGTATGTGTGCCACACACACATCCACACATACATACACACATACATACACACACACACATCCACACACACACACACACACACACACACACACACACATACACACACACACACACACACACACACACACACACACACACACACACACACACACACACACACACACACACACACACACACACACACACACACACACACACACACACACACACACACACACATCCACACACACACACACACACACACACACACACATGCATCCACACACACATCCACACATGCATCTACACACACATCCACACACACATCCACACACACACATCCACACACACATACACACACATATGTGTGTGTGTGTGTGTGTATGTGTGTGTGTGTGTGTGTTGTGTGTGTGTGTGTGTGTGTGTGTGTGTGTGTGTGTGTGTGCGTGTGTGAGTGCGAGCGTGTGTATGACACTGTTCATATGTGAGTGAGAGACATCGTGTACTAGCATCATCTTAGTGATGGTTTCAGTGGAAAGAATGGTGATAGCACAAACTTTTCGACGGATGACTCTTTCCTTTCAGTACGCGGTCTTCCTCTTCATCATCCTCATACTGCTGATCTCGGCTGGCATTGCTGCGGGCGCCTTCAAAGACAACGTCGAGTCGACTCTTGAAAGTTTTTTGAATAACACGTTGATACGCGAGTATGGCAAGCTGGATGACAACGACAAGCCGACGCCCATCTCTGCTGCCTGGGACCAGATGCAGTACTCGGTACGTGCTGAGGCAAAGCTGGCAAATAAATGGTCGAGTCTCGTAGTATTATACGTATGTCTTGCGTATTTGTTGCTCTGCGTGTTTTGTTGCCAGTTGTCGTAACAACCGACCCTTATACTACAGTATCGTATATAGTATATAGTATATAGGGTCTTTGCTAATAATTATGTGGTTAGTTGTAGACGTTGTATTGTGCGCTTTTCTGTAGTTGTTGTGTTGTGGGTTGTAGGTATTTCATGTCTTAAACGAAACCGGGCTGTTACGTTTTCGCGTAATTCGTCATAGTAAATCATATTTGTCTCATATATTATGTGATAGATTGTTTAGAACTGTTTTATTGTATATAATTCTGGAATATTAGGTCCTGTATTATATCACTGTCATGTTACATTGCTCAATATCATTCAACCTAGATATTACATAAATATCCTCTTAATGGGCCAGAAAGAACATGACATAACCTAACCTGACCAGAAAGAACATGACCTAAGTCGAAACTAGTTGTTAATCGCTAACGTTGCAGCTCAATGACATCGAGTGATACGCTCGTAGAACCAATATCGTAGTACCACATGTGGGCGGAGCAGTGAATCTACGTCCCGCAGAGAGACGGTTTAGGCCTCAGCTTCACGCATCACTATACAACAATATAGCGTTTCTGTTCGTGTAACTGGTTAACGTGTTGTCAGTGAATAAGTGAAGATATCGCACTGACACCATCGTGTGAATCTCGATTCTACAGTTAGAGTGTTGCGGTGTGGAATCTGGCGCAGACTATGGCAAGGGTGTGGCCGGAATGGGACCCATAAACTGGGCCAATGGTCCCATCGGGGACTGGCAGATTCCTCCAACCTGTTGTCGAATCGCGGACAATACACGGACCCTAGACGAGACAGTGTTCAACGAGCTGATAGTAAAAGGCTGCATGCAGGACGTCAACAACAATGCAGTGTCTAATTACGACAAAGTAATGATTGAATGCGTGCGTGCGTTCGTGCGTGCGTGCGTGCGTGCGTGCGTGCGTGCGTGCGTGCGTGCGTGCGTGCGTGCGTGCGTGCGTGCGTGCGTGTGTGTGTGTAAATACGCACGCATTTATGTTTATATTCATATATTCTCATCCGTCCCATTTACTAGCGTCAATGCATATTTATATAGGCAACGCATCACAGCTTGCCTGTGCCGGCTGTGTGGCAAGAGGTTATATCACATTAAATTGTGTGATTCAGCGCGCATTAACGTTCCGCGATGGAGTTAACGTGTCAAAATTCTCAATACTTTATTGTTTCATGGTTTTATTCACTGCACAGCGACATTTCATTCTACTCTATCATTATGATTACCCACCACTGCATCTGCGTTTAATCATTCTGTTTTCTTTAGGGGTGCTCAGATGCCCTCTATAAATGGATAACCGACAACGGTCTCATTGTGGCAGGAGTTAGCATTGGACTTGGTATCGTGCAGGTAAGCATTGATGCAATCTTGCAGCAACAGATGGATGCACGCGATATAAATCCTGTCGCAGTATAATAAACGATAGAACTACGGCAAGGGAGGGTGTTGGATCGGCCTAAATGTACACTAGCGCGAAAACGTGTTAATCGAAATGCGACGCGTTCCAACGCGTGATGACTCTGAATCAAACTGCGATTGGGTCTGTACAACGAGCACTGGCACTGCGTATAGCGTGCCGTGCGAGGAACATCTGAACGACATGTGTTTGTTATTATTACTATTAGTATTACAATTACAATTACAATTACTATTGTTATTATTATCATTATTATTAATATTATTATTATTATTATCGATGACCAGTCAGCATTACAACTATTCCAAGGATAAAGATAATTTGAAGCTGCCCATGGCTATTTTGTTGTTGTTGTTGTTGTTGTTGTTGTTGCTGTCGTCCTCGGCGTCCTTATATTGATTGCCTTTGTTTCGCTTCAGATATTCGGCATCATCTTTGCGTTGTGTCTATGTACGGCCATCGGCAAGGCTCAGGGAGGCGCCGTATGAAAGGTCAACGTCAGCTCTCTCTATATATATGTATAGAGAGACAGCGCCTCTCCTATTGACGCTGTTGCTCTGTAAAGTCTATTCTTTTCCAACGCGCACACGGCTCAATTATCGACGAGGGGGAACTCTCGAGCGGGGAACAGCCACGTGAGAATGTTGCTTCATCACCGCCATCATGTGCTAGACGCCGTGATATACACGTGTGAAGCGCATACATGATGTCTGCATGGTTGACTCTTAAAACTGACGGGGTGCATGCGTAATAAGTGCGAGACAGACGGATGAATATAGCGTGAACAGTTTGCAGTGAGTTATAGAGACTTTAGTTTTTATTATTGTGACTTATATTGACGAGGATTGATGTGTATAGAATGTCTGATACACGCATGCTGCTGTGCACACCGCTGTTATGCTGCAACCCGAGATGGCCCGGAAGACTTTACACCTGTTTTGAGGGCAATGGAAGCGGGCTGGCATAGCTTTTTATATAAAATTAAATCGCCTCTAAAGCGGTACGAATATCATTTACAACATCGGCGATGAGGGGTAGGAATAAGTAGGTAATGTAGTCTCGACTGTCATCGGTCAATGGATATTCGCGTACGTACCAGGTTGTATGAACAGCCTAAGTGGTGTCTCGGAGTGGCAATAAATGTTGAATGAATGAGTGATGCCAGGCTACATTTATGTATTCCAGGCCAAATATTAGCAATCATGACAAGTAAAGCAGCCCATTGTGTCGTGAAGGCATACATACTAGAACTGTCGGTGTGTCTTTGTTCGTGTCGTTCTACATAAACAAACATGTGATAATTTGCATGAAACTGGTTTGCTGACTCGGTAAACGTCACGTGACGAGCGCACGCCATATTTCAGTGCTTGCGTGAGCGCATTTATCCTACTCAGTAACGTTTAACGCGGGTTCTATATTACAATAGTAGGAACCGCTCAATTTTTATAAATATATAAGGGAAATTGACTGTGAGAGATGTCTAACATGATACATAGTGTTTGAATAACGTCACCGGACTTTATTGTATAACCTAAGATGATTTATAGCGAGATCAATCCAAAATGATTACTGACGTCAGTTTCGATAACCAGCCAGTTGTCACCTTGGTTCGTATACTGGTGCGTTATAGTTATTTTGTGTTCATCTCGTAACTAAATTATTTTATAATATGGAATGATGTGGTATACTTGTATATATATATATTTATTATATTCAGACATCTTATATACTGTATATGAAGAATAATATACCTTGTCATATATTGTGTTTATAACTCCATCGTGGTATACGAATCATTATAACATTTGTTTATCGAATTTCACATTCTGCTCACAACTTAGTGGCTTTACGCAACACGGACCTTTCATCACATCTTATCATTGACCACCTGTAGCAGCATTTCTGTGCAAAATATATTTCCCAATGAAATTTTTTTTATATATTAACGGATTTATAAATGTAACATCTCGCCATCTATTATGCAGGGTGTCCATGTTGGGTACCTATCCCTGTATTATGGGGAAGGGCACCCCATGTTTGTAAATGTACATTAATTTAAGTATCATATATCGTGCGTCATTGTTTGTTTGCAGTTCCAATAGGTACGCTATAAATATATGGTATGCTACGTGGGGTAAACCTGTGTTATGATGACAATGACGATAACGACAGAGATGATGACGATTGAACAAGTCAAGAACACTGCCAGAGGCATCGTGTAGTTTACATTAGCTTTGAGATCGACCGACGCTGTGCACGGTATGCATCTAGTTACCCTCTTTTCGTTGCAAAGAATAAACGTTTATTTGTTTCAACAGCTTTTAATAGACGATAGCAGATGGTTTGTTTGATGAATAAAATTATATTGTGGTCATTTAAAGCCAGGTTTTCGTTTAATATGTTATTGTAAAGAAATTGCATCGAGAAAGGGTATTCACGGAAAAATTCAGCATTACAGTTTTCACTTCGTAAATTTTCACATGCAAGAATCGTCAACAATAGGAAATAACTTTAGCAATATCCTGTCCTGCAATGTCAATATTTTACATTCATGCTACTATTCAGTGCTAAAACTCTCATCCCTACCCGACTCCCTTTCACACACTTTACGTTGATATGGAGATTTACGTCCCACGCGCGTCACTCTGTGGATGAATCACGAAATTACGCGCCCTCCCTAAATAATAATTTGCTCAGGCTACGGCTGCGGTTATTGAAGTGAAAGATTGGAATGAATATCTATTATGATTATATCAAATAATTATAAGTGTGTACTCTCAAAATTAACAGTAAAATTTCAACATAATTATTATACTCATTCGGTTCAGGATGGCAGTGCACGGCCGCTTTAATATGAGACACATATCGCCATCTAGCCTCTGATTTAGACTTTACTAGTGTTGAACACTGAACTATAACTATATTTCAGTGGTGTTGAATCTGTCGGGGCGAGATCTCATTATTAAAGGCTTTATTTTCATTTATGTTTCATGACAACCTACTGCGACGAATATGTGCTCTCATTTCTAAATGCATGAATTCAGCAAAATATTATTATAAAATACTTAGCAGATACAAAGCATACGCAAACACAGCTTTCGCACTATGCTACAGGGAAATTTTATACAGCCAGGCACATAATTGTGATGTCAAGCTACTACTGAGTATGTGCCCTTCAAATTAAAAGTATGATTGCAATACAATACTGTTTAAATCGTTTATTAAATGCTGAACAGATAGCCGCGTATGTGATGAGGGACACATATCGCCATCTACAGGCTGGTTTAGATTTTATTAGTGTTACGCCAGCCGAGGGCGGCATCTCATTATTGAACTATGGCACCGGGATTTACATTTTATGACAACCCACTGCGAGGAATCTGTGCTATTATTTAGACGTATAATATCAGCAAAAAGTTATTTTATTAACGGATACACAGTATGCGCGAACAAAGGCCTCCCGTAGTTAGTGGTTAATGTACATAGGAATGGCGGTATAACGTCGCTCGCCGTCCTTAAAAAAAAGAAAGCCAGAATAATTGTCTTCAACCGATCTCATACGCTCAGACGAGACAGGAGCGGGCCGACGGCACGTGTGCATGGTCAAATCCGATCTGCATAATTCACTTTGACCCGCAGCGTCACGCCCCCGGTTCCCCGCTATGCCTATATTAATGTACAGGAAGATGGCGCTCGTGCGTCGGTCACCGTTGACTGCCAGGAGAATTTTCTTTGGCCGTTATTATACGTTCAAAGTGGAGCCGGGGGGGGGGCCGACAGCACGTGTGCCTGGTAAAATCTGATCTACATGCTTCACTTCGCTCGCAGCATCGCGCCGCGATTCCCAGCTATGCTAATGTATGGGCAAATGGCGCTGCGACGTCGGTCGCCGTTGACTGCAAAGGGAATTTTCTTGTGCCGTTCTTATACGTTAAAAGTGGAGCCGAGCGAGCTGACAGCACGTATGCTTTATGAAATCCGATTTATAGTACGTATTCACTTTGCTCGCAGCATCACTCCCTGGGCACCCCCTATTCCTATATTAATGTACAGTTATAGAAGGCGCTCGTGCGACCGTCGCCGTTGACTGCCAAGAGAATTTCCTTCGGTCGTTCTTATACGTTCAAATTGGAGACGGGCGAGCTGACAGCACGTGTGCAGGGTAAAATCCGTTTTATAGTATTCACTTTGCTCGCAGCATCACGCCATGGGCACCCCCTATTCCTATATTAATGTACAGTTATAGAAGGCGCTCGTGCGTCCGTCACCGTTGACTGCCAAGAGAATGAGGCGGGCGAGCTGACAGCACGTATGCTTGGTAAAATCCGCCAACATAAACATAATTCACTTTTCTCGCAGCATCGCCCTACAATTTCCAGCTATGCTAATTTACATGAAAAAGGTGCTCCGACGTCCGTCGCCGTTGACTGCCAAGAGAATGTTCTTCGGCCATCCTTATACGTTAAAAGTGAAGCTGAGCTAGGAGCTGATGGTAGATGAAGCTTGGTAAAATTCCATCTACAAAATTCACTTTCCACAATTATCCACCTATGCTATTGTACATATAGGTGTGGCGCTCGCGTCGCTGGCCACCGTTGACAGCCAAGATAACTTTCTTCGTTTAATTTTCTGCTCACAAAATAGACAGGGGTGATCTCTCGACAGATGTGCATGGTAAAATCCGATCTAAAACGCTGTGCTCGGAGCATCTCGCCACAATACTCGCTTGAAGTTTGATACTATACTGAATATCATTGTTACGTCAGACTATTGATGGGCATGGGCATGTGTTCTCTCTAAAGTTAAAGTGTTTTTAACTCACTTCGTTATTACGTTGCTTGCGTTTGATAAATGCTCAACATGGGGGTGTCTATATTCAAGCCGGTACGGGAGATCATAATATAATATATATGTTAAATAGAATCATACATGATTTAAATTTGGGCCAGATATGGCGGCGCTTCCTCTCCTTGTTATATTTAGCTCCTTGGTCCCATAGCAGTGTCGTCCTATTGACGAAGTCGGCCTATTACAGACTCGGTCTATACGGACTCGGCCCATAATATAATATATATGTTAAATAGAATCATATATGATTTAAATTCAAATAAATACTATATAGCAATAACGTTCTGCCATATAACGTGTGGCCGCCATATCTGGCCCAAATTTAAATCATATATGATTCTATTTAACATATGTATTATATTATGATCTCCCGTATCGGCTTGAATATAGACACCCCCGCTCAACATGCAGCTACACGTGGCATGTAGGACACACATCGCCATCTACTGGCTGATTTAGGTCTTAGGTCTAACGCGTGAACTGACGTTCTACTGCATCGAATAATAAGTTTCTGTTTTACAGGTAAATTTCAACAAATTTCCATTATATTTGACAAAGGCTGAGTATGCAGGTGCACAGGTCACCAGCCTCGCTACAGGTAAATACCGTACCGCTATAGGCACCTTGTGAGGCTGGGGCCCTGGCATATATCGTTGTGACAAGAGGCAGCTGCGCCTCCTAGATGTTGAGGAAAACTAAAATAAACGACTAGTATATGTGTGTACTAATACAGACGTCCTAAGTGTCCCGGTCTGACCGGGATCCTCCCGGTATGACACGCTGCTCCCGGTGCCCCGGAATGAGTCCAGAAGCTCCCGGTCGTAACATTTTTCAGCCCTATGAAAATTTACATCAGTAAATTACTAAATTTGCCGTTGTTGTTGATGTACTTTAATTCCAGCGAACAATAAAAGGCCACAAATGTCAAGCATTAATGTGATGCAATGTGTAATATACTCGTATAATAATAAATAAATGTGAACCCATAAATAAACATGAATTTGCATTTTATTTTACATGTATACTTTATAAAAAATGGTGGTGTGCCGCGACAAACACATATCGCAGCCCGCCACAACTTTTTTCTTGTTTTTGCGCACTGCGAAAAAACGGCGATGGACCATTATCACCAGTGCTCCCTTTCTTCGATTGCTGGCTCCCTTTCTTGGATTTTCCCAACTTGGGACCTCTGACTAATACTAAAATAATACTATATACTATACTAATGTTAATAACCCTAAAATAAATTCTAAATCCGTGTATTTATCCGTGACACCCTCGCCTCGGACCTCCCCCCAGTCACACTCTGCACGTTGACTGAGAGCTGCGCTCTTTGCTCGTCTTTGCCCAACCGTGCCACGGAATTCCATAGCTATGACCCTAGGGTTCGGGAAGACAATTAAGGTGCCCATAAATAGTGGCATTGTTTCTACGCATTTAGAATTCCTAGAATTCGGGAAACACTCGCCGTGACTATTTATTTCACAGTTAGGTAATTGACTAATTGCAACAGCTAGCATCTGTGGACTAGCTAGGTTAGCCACAGCCGCATACTGTATGCGAAATGCTTGCAACGTCGGGCACAACATACATGATACGGCGAGTAAGCAAACTGGTAAATTTTGTCCTGCGTGCGCCCGCGCGTACACACACACACACACACACACACACAC
>NW_014577374.1:206419-215417 GCF_000485595.1 Priapulus caudatus
TCTCTCTCTCTCTCTCTCTCTCTCTCTCTCTCTCTCTCTCTATCTCTCTCTCTTTCTCTCTCTCTCTCTCTCTCTCTTTCTCTCTCTCTCTCTCTCTATTTATGTGGACGTACATGTGCGCGTGCACGTGTGCGTGCGGGGGTACGCGTTTGCACGTATTTAGACTTACTTATATTAGGCTGCATATATGTATAATGTATATGTAAGCTCGTGCTCCCGCGCTCTACTGCCATGAAAAATCACCGTGCACGTAAATGGCGATGCAGGATAGGGTTAAACTGAAATCCATCCTTTTCCTTGGATCTATTGGCCAAGGGTCGGATACGTACAGGCGGCTCGTAAATTGCGGTATTGTAACAGGATTTCGAGCCTAAATAATACCGGAGACAATGGCCGTCCGGTGAGCGACTATGTACGCTGCGGCATATATACATTACGCGTGATGACCTAATCACAGCTGCCCGTAAGTGAAGAGTGAAACTATTGTAGTCTAGCAGACCGGTATACATGCCTTTCACTGCAGCTTAGTCATTATCCCAGCGTGCGGTGAACATAGCGGCTATAAATATTAACCTACATTGTATCGTAAGACAAAAAGGCCCGGCCGGCGCATCGCTTTGCAGGCGACATCTGGTGATCTCGTTGCCAAGTAAGCCCTCGCTAATATGCCCGCAGGGAATTTCTTGGTGGGTATTTGCATATGGCAAAAGACGAGCGCTTTTTTTATGTCGTGGTCTATCCCCCCGATAAACAATGCTGTCGGTTATTACTGCGGTGGCAATCACACCTAGAATACCAGCGGGATCCACTTTGCGGTCGTCTGCAAACGCATTTGCGTACGCATGGTTGCCTGCCCTCTGCACTCAGACCATGCTAAAACAAAGGCAGCAGAGCTTTTCATCGGAATCCATGCCGCGCGTATATAAAGTCCGGCGGCGGCGTAGAGCGGTTCAGTCGCCATCGTTCGCCAAGGCTTTCCGCTCCGACTGGACACTACCAGAGCACGTACACTACCGCTACGAGTAGACAGCCAGCCTTACTAGGTTTGCGAGCCGACGTCACGAGGAAAATGATAAGACACACAGTGTTGCTGCTGGCTGTGGTGGTGGCAATCATCTGCATAGGTACGTTTGTCTTAACCTGTTATTTTTATTCTTTTTATTATTATTATTATTATTATTATTATTACTATCATTATTACTATTACACCCGTCTAGGTGGGAAGAGATAAACAGGGTTATGTGTATACATGAAGAAAAACTATTATTATTATTATTATTACTATCATTATTACTATTACACCCGTCTAGGTGGGAAGAGATAAACAGGGTTATGTGTATACATGAAGAAAAACTATCTGGGTGATGCGTCTATATGAGAAAAATAGCGCGGGTTGTGCATCTACGCGAAGAAGAATAACCCGTGTTATTTGCCGTTTTATATTGCCTCTACATGACTCTAGAGTCCGGCTTTTCAAAATCCTTGTTACATATGCGACCAGTGTATCTGGTGCACCTGATTAAGTTGCGTTATGGAGACCGGTACAAACTTGGGGGACCGTTGTCAGAAACAAAATTAGTTATTATTATTCTTCACATTAACGTTGTCTCGTAGACCGTTGCCAAAAACATCGCAAAGTTACGAGTTTCTCATACGCAGTGTAGGCCTATACATATCCGGTCTACGAGGAAAGGTTGATGTTAAGACTAATGTTAAGACTAATGTTAAGACTAATGTTAAGACTAAACTTGTTTCTGACAACGGGCCATTGGGCTTTTACTATGTTTAGACGCGAAATCTTGTTTATTTTACCTCGTCTACATGCGGCTTATTATCCAATAAAACTATTGAGCCTTGACTTTAAGTATGGCTTGCGTGTCGTAACTTAGATAATGCTGATTAATACAGATAACTACGCATGCGCATACACGTCTAACTTGTGTGTATATTTCTCTCTCTCTCTCTCGATCGATCAGAAACGAGCGCCAATCCGTTAACGTCAGAGGAGATCGGCAGCGGAAGCGGTGACGGACTGGGAGATATGATGAAGCCAGGAGACCCGATCGACGGAACTTCCGTAAACCTAGAAGACATGGAATCCTCGTACAACATGATGAGTGCGTATTGAGATCGATTGGCATTGTCACCGCATTGAGATCGATTGGCATTATCACCGCATTGAGATCGATTGACATTGTCACCGCATTGAGATCGATTGACATTGTTACCGTATTGAGATCGATTGGCATTGTCACCGTATTGAGATCGATTGACATTGTCACCGTATTGCGATCGATTAACATTATCACCGCATTGAGATCGATTGACATTGTCACCGTATTGAGATCGATTGGCATTGTCACCGCAGTGAGATCGATTGACATTGTCACCGTATTGAAGATTATTCAAGAGGCTATTTAACGCGATGACGTAAATCTGTAAATAAACGTTGATCATGTTTAATGATCGATTTGTGACAGAAGTATCGTAGATTTGTCGATGGTAGTCTGTCGTGATCGCTATTATATCACGTATATATATAAAAATACCATGTGACCTTCGATTTTTCGGACGGAACGGTTATATAGACTTTTTTATATTCTACGAAGAGCAAGATATTAAGACATTCTGTATCGACCACTTCTGATGATGTTGCTTAGAAATGAAAAGACGAAAATCTGAGAAATAAAGCTCGGTCTAGCGTAATCGTTTTATCACCAAACTTTCGCTTAATCAACAATTTATACGTGCATCATCTTTGTTGCGTGTTCAAGTTTATGTGTTACTATGGAATATTTTTATTGTGAACGCGGTATCGACGGTGACTCTTATTATCACATATCCGTATATTAAACATACTAATTCATAAATTCAATATTTTGATGACTGATAAAATTTCCACATGGAAAACTAAGGACTGTATTCAAATCTATGTTTTATAAAATAGTATATAAGATCTTTAGATACCGATATAAATAGAGTAATCTTACTAATTAAAGTGATATACATTCCCCTTTTTTATTTGTAATAAAATAATTATTCGAAATTCGATTTATTCGTCCTTGGCAAATAATCGGTGCATCACTTATGCCATACATGATGGTAGGAATATAGTCGGTTAACGTTAGGTTACATACATACACATATACGTGCACATACACACACATGCGCGCATACACGCACGCACCCGTACGTACACATACACTCACGCACACGTACGTACACATACACACACATATACGTGTACATACACACACATGCGCGCATACACGCACGCACCCGTACGTACACATACACACACGCACACGTACGTACACATACACACACGCACACGTACGTACACATACACACACGCACACGTACGTAGGCCTACACATACACGCACATGAGCTTACACACACGCACAAACGCACACGCGCATAAATTTATACATAATACGCATGCGTGCGCGTGCTCACACATATATACATATACGCATGCGTGCGCGTGCTCACACACATGCACGCGAACAGATAAGCGAACTTCAATTAATGTCAATTAACTAATTGGTAAACTGACACTTAACATTAACGTCATTCGGCTGCACTTCATGGCTCATCTACAGTGCGATAACAGTATAATGTTCTTATTGAATTGTATTCAATACAGACGGAGTTGCAAAATGTGCTTCAATCAGAATGTGTTTTTTAAGAAAAACGTGGTTTATAAAATGGTGCAGAACCACTACTTCGAACATAAAATTTAGAATAACTGCATCAGGGTTCACGGTAATTTGGAAGTAATTATATTGTGTTACAGATTTATGAAATTAGCCCGTTAAGACAACTTATCTGCTTGTCTTTGTCCAGCTTCCGAGCGTGAGCTTGTCATAAGCTCTTGTGACCTGCTGCCACCTGGTGACAGAATCAAACAATAATCGCTCAGCTTGACCATAAATATTACAGGTTCTATATCTATGGCTTGACAAAGACAACTAAACCAGTTGTCGAAACCGCTGACGGCCGCTGACGAGGTTGGGAACCAAGTTGGATGTCCAAGCATGGATATCGCACAACATGAAATTTCCCTTCATGTCGTCATATATTAAAAGCCTACAATAGACGCTATCAATTTCGTGACACATGCACATGTATGCAAACGTGTTATAATAGTGTTATTATACAAGGTTCCTTTGCGCACAAAATAAAATAGCAATAGGGTATTATTGAAAAATATAACACATGAAGATGACTATATTTTAATAATACAGTTTACAATTTTACAGCGACAGAGCAAATGTGATCAACCGATACATCTATACTGCATTTAAAGGATATCAATACCCTAGATTTCAAAAGTAAACGTTACCCTCTCATATGCGACAGTACAGGTAGCAATCATTTATCGTTCTGTCAAAATAAGAAAATTTCAAACTTGAAAAAGAACTTTTAAACGTTAAAAACAAATACATCTACAGGTGGCACCTGCGTTAGAAACATTGGGGTAATCATAATATTTACTAACGCCAGTTCATTGCACCCCTTATTTCAACTTTATAGCTCGATGTCAATGAGTGACAATCCCACATCTGGTAGCGCAGTGGGCCTGCGTCCGGTAGAGACGGTCCAGACTTACAGAGGCTTCACAGATGTAAAAGATTCACTAACTGGACCTACGAACGCCCAACCGCACACACGAAACAACAAAATTCCAAAATCTAAACAATCGACTTGGGAACGAAATTTAGAAACTCATCACGTTCGTTGAGAACTCCGCGGATATCGTTTCAGGGAGTATACCATTGTTGGTGTCACCGCATGTCAAAATGTAATCAAACCTCCTGAAACCAGCTTCAATCTTAGCATTATGGCCGTATTTAAATAACGAGTAACATTATACAAGTTTCAGTTGATTCGGCTATATTTTCGTGCAAATTGTACTTGTCAATGTCACACAGCGACTCAACTTATATTAATAGAAACTCTTACAGATACTTATCAGAACAGTGACTCTTACAACAAATGCAATTTTTAACAGTTAGTATAATATTATAATATACAATAATTTCAAATTCTAGAGTATTCTTATCCTTTAAGAAATAAACAATGTGAGTCATCGTCGTCCAATATCAGTGACAGACAGAAGGTTGAACTCACATGACATGTCAATAACACAAATGTACAGTTTAATTAAACAGCGGGCATGGCATAATGTGTTAGTGGGCCCGCTGCTAGAAACGTCACAAAAGCCACAGCAAAACGGTTATGAGCGTCATACGTCTACCGCGTCACGACTTTTGGACGACACTTCGTCCGAAAAAGCGACGATGACGTGACCACCAACAACGTTTTCGACAACGGACCCATAGATCTTCACTCAACGACCTCACCAAACGCGAATGTACAAGCGACCGCGAGTGCCCCCGCCGCGTCTCCCCTGCCGCGACATTGCCTCTCTTGCCGCGCTACCGCGCCTCCCCCTGACGCGATTCCGCGCCTGCCCCGCTGTGCTACCACGCCTCCCCCACCTACTGCCGTGCTCCCCCCGCCGCGCTGCCACGCCTTTTACGCTGCTCTACTGCGCCTTCCGCTTTCGAGTCATCGGCGGCGACGCCCTCTGTGATGGCGGAGGCGGGGGCTTCGTTGCCGCAGGCGGCGGCTTCGTTGCCGCGGGAGGTGCCTTCTCCTGCTCCTCCTCCTCCTCCCCTTCGTCTTCGTCTTCCGCCACCGCCGGCGCGTCCTTGACGAGGTCGATCATGTGCCGCTCGAGCTGCTTCTCCGTCAGCTGCTGCGTCTCGCTGCGGTGCTGCTGCCGCAGGTGCTTCTTGAGGTCGTAGCGGCGGTAGAAGCGCTTCGCCGAGCAGACGAGGCACTCGTAGCGCCGCCAGCCGAGGTGCGCGACCGCGTGCCGCTTCGCGTCGTGCATCTTCGCGTACTGCTCGCCGCAGCGCAGGCAGCGCAGCGCCGCCGCGTCGATCAGCGCCTCCAGGCCCGCGCTGAAGTCGGCAAAGTTGCGCGGCATCCCGTCGCCGTTGCACGCGTCGGCGCCCGCGTCAGATGCGCCGCCGCCGCCGCCGCCGCTGCCGTCGTCGTCGCTCGGAAACGCCGCGCCGCCGTTCTCCGCGGCGACGGCGGCACCCTCTTCGTCCGACGCGTCCCGCGCCACGTCGTCGTCGGACGCCGGCTCTGACTTGAGGTTCTCGGCTTTCATGAGCGCGTGCCGCTCGCACACCTCCGTGTGCTCCTTGTAGAGCTTGCGCTTCGAGAAGCGGTAGCCGCAGCACTTGCAGCGGAACAGCACGAGCGCCGGAGACTCGTTGTCCGACGACTCCTCACTGTCGGTGCGGTACTGCGGCATCTCCGCTTCCATCGCAGCCGCCGCCGCCACCGCCGCCGCCGCCTCTTCCTCCTCCTCCTCGCGCTCGTCGTTCGCGTACTGGAACGCGTCGAGCAGGCTAAGCCCGATCTTGGCGCCGCGGCCGCGCTTGCGCTTGCGTCCCTTCGGCCGGCCCGTCGGCGTGACGGCGTCACCGCCAAGCGAGCGCCGCAGCAGCGCCGTCGACGTCCAGCGGCGACCCGTCGGCACCGTGTTCTCCATCAGCGTCGGCTTGATCTTCGAGCGCATCACATCGACCTCGTCCTTCTCGAGCTTGTGCAGGTTGACGAGGTGCCGCTGCACGCTCCACACCTTGAAGAAGATGCTGCCGCAGATCGGGCATGGGTAGACGGTGCGCTCGCGCCGGTGCAGGCCGTGCATGTGCGTCTGCAGGCACTTCAGCGACGAGTACGTCGTCTTGCAGATGAGGCACATCAGCTTGCGGCGGTCGTACATGTTGTGCAGGTTCTTTATGTTGCCGCTGGACTCCGTGCGACAGCCGCCGCCGCTGCCGCCGTCCGCGCTCGGGTGCGGCGAGGTAGAGGAGCCTTCCTTCGACGGCAGGCTTCCTTCGGCAGAGCTGTTCAGCGGAAGGGGAGGCGATATCGATGCGTCTTCATTTGTTGCTATCACAGGTTTTCCTTTCAGAGACACATTGTTCATCACATCGACCGGCGATCGCCGTTTTCTCGGCATGACGATGAGAGCCTGAAAATAATCGTCGGGAGAGATTACTCGCAGAATACATGCACACGCTCAGTCGCACACTGACACAGAAGTTAGTGATGAGTCCAGATAAAATCCGTATCGTATTTTCTTTGCAATAAATCGTCGTGAAAATAACGATATGACGATTAACAGCACATTACTGGTTAGGTGTATTAGCCTTGAATATAAAAGCGAAAATATGTCTATCAAGTCTGTAATTGCATGCTGTTAGAACATATGGCTCACTAGTTTCATTGTGGCTTAAAAAACACAAATGAACATGATCCAAAAAACTGTTTTACCTATTATATGTACACTGGTGTATACAAACTTAGAAACTTATCACTTAGAATAACTTATTTATATCAGATTCGCTTCACAATGCAAACTGCGATTGCAATGCATCAATATCGATAAATCAGCAATTGCTTTTTTTTACATTATTTAATGTTAAAACATGGCAAATGTATCCAACTTCATGTTCAAGACTGAACGTTAAAGCGTAATGCATCATATTTCCTACACCTTGACAATCTTCTCAATTATACTGTATATTATTAATTATTTAATTAATTAATTACTTAATAATATTCATACTTTCCGTCGCCTGATTCTCTTTGGTTCTACTTCAATAGAGTTGTCCTTCACTCTCTGAAAAACTGCATTTGGGTTTGTGTCTATTGACGACAGCTCCACCTGTACATGGAAAAACAAAAGTGTAAATACAATCCTATCCAGTGAAAGCATGCTGTTGTTTAAATGAAATACACATTAAAAAATCACATTGATATTAACCTGGGCTATTAAGCAATCAGTACCATCCGCAAGCCATATTTATCAATCTCGTACAATCACTGCCAAACACTATATGCACCTCACTGATGCTCATAGGGTCTATGTCCCCCAGGGTACTCCGATAGTACCCTGGGGGACATAGACCCTCTCAGCCTCACTGACGAACCTTATGACATAGCTATTAGTTTAGCTGAGAGGGTCTATGTCCCCCAGGGTACTGCCGGAACATAACCTGGGTACGGTCCGGTATACCGGAACATACCCTGGTACTATCTAATATGCCGGACCGTACCTTGCCTACTCCACTAACGAGTCTAAGGAGTCGCCTACGCCTACTCCCTAACCCTAACCATATCAGATAGTTACCAGGGTACGTTCCGGCAGTACCCTGGTGGACATAGACCCTATGAGCTTAGCTTGGATCCACATACACACCTGCAGGTCTTTCCGGCCGGACCATCTCACTGCTTGCCGATCAAGCACACTGTCATAGAACTTGGTAGCTTCAGATAGTGCCTGGCAAACAGTACAAGTACATAAAATTTATAACAATGTTAAAACAACTACGGCTTGCTGAGTGGAAGCATGCTGAATATTGTAATTACCAAAGGAAACCGATCACAACATATAGTAATAAATTCAGAATTATCATCCCTTCTCAACCTCACTCAGATATCTTTGTATTACCACTATACTTACTATATTTTTGTTAAATTACCAAGACTTGAAAATAACTCAAATATTTCAGTTATTACACCGTGTACATTCAATAAAGTAATATCAGATAAACATGCATTGGGAGAAGCCTCTATGGAACTGACACCCGTCTCATGGGTCGAAATCCTAAGGGGATCGCGGGCCAAATGTCCGTATTTTAAGGCTCGAGCCTGACATTTCTAATACTAGCAAGCCTGAGGGGCCCGTAGAAAATCCACCCCCAGCATGCAAAACCGTCCTCGGAACGCCAGCGAGGACGAAAAGTTACCGCAGTATCGCTCACTAGTAGTCACTGAATATGTTCTTTGTATTACTGTAAATAAACCATTGTAAAAATGTCAAATTTCAGTCTTATTTTTTTAAATGTTGCGGTATCCGGGGAATGATGCGGGCTGAATTTGCCTGGCGGCCTGTAAAATTCCTT
>NW_014577374.1:215427-223335 GCF_000485595.1 Priapulus caudatus
GGCGGCGGCGGCGGCGGCGGCGACGGCGGCACCCTCTTCATCGGACGCGTCCCGCGCCGCGTCGTCGTCGGACGCCGGCTCTGACTTGAGGTTCTCGGCTTTCATGAGCGCGTGCCGCTCGCACACCTCCGTGTGCTCCTTGTAGAGCTTGCGCTTCGAGAAACGGTAGCCGCAGCACTTGCAGCGGAACAGCACGAGCGCCGGAGACTCGTTGTCCGACGACTCCTCACTGTCGGTGCGGTACTGCGGCATCTCCGCTTCCATCGCAGCCGCCGTCGCCGCCGCCGCCGCCGCCGCTGCCTCTTCCTCCTCCTCCTCGCGCTCGTCGTTCGCGTACTGGAACGCGTCGAGCAGGCTAAGCCCGATCTTGGCACCGCGGCCACGCTTGCGCTTGCGTCCCTTCGGCCGGCCCGTCGGCGTGACGGCGTCACCGCCGAGCGAGCGCCGCAGCAGCGCCGTCGACGTCCAGCGGCGACCCGTCGGCACCGTGTTCTCCATCAGCGTCGGCTTGATCTTCGAGCGCATCACATCGACCTCGTCCTTCTCGAGCTTGTGCAGGTTGACGAGGTGCCGCTGCACGCTCCACACCTTGAAGAAGATGCTGCCACAGATCGGGCACGGGTAGACGGTGCGCTCGCGCCGGTGCAGGCCGTGCATGTGCGTCTGCAGGCACTTCAGCGACGAGTACGTCGTCTTGCAGATGAGGCACATCAGCTTGCGGCGGTCGTACATGTTGTGCAGGTTCTTTATGTTGCCGCTGGACTCCGTGCGACAGCCGCCGCCGCCGCCGCTGCCGCCGTCCGCGCTCGGGTGCGGCGAGGTAGAGGAGCCTTCCTTCGACGGCAGGCTTCCTTCGGCAGAGCTGTTCAGCGGAAGGGGAGGCGATATCGATGCGTCTTCATTTGTTGCTATCACAGGTTTTCCTTTCAGAGACACATTGTTCATCACATCGACCGGCGATCGCCGTTTTCTCGGCATGACGATGAGAGCCTGAAAATAATCGTCGGGAGAGATTACTGGCAGATTACATGCACACGCTCAGTCGCACACTGACACAGAAGTTAGTGATGAGTCCAGATAAAATCCGTATCGTATTTTCTTTGCAATAAATCGTCGTAAAAATAACGATATGACGATTAACAGCACATTACTAGTTAGGTGTATTAGCCTTGAATATAAAAGCGAAAATATGTCTATCAGTATCAAGTCTGTAATTGCATGCTGTTAGAACATATGGCTCACTAGTTTCATTGTGGCTTAAAAAACACAAATGAACATGATCCAAAAAACTGTTTTACCTATTATATGTACAATGGTGTATACAAACTTAGAAACTTATCACTTAGAATAACTTATTTATATCAGATTCGCTTCACAATGCAAACTGCGATTGCAATGCATCAATATCGATAAATCAGCAATTGCTTTTTTTGACATTATTTAATGTTAAAACATGGCAAATGTATCCAACTTCATGTTCAAGACTGAACGTTAAAGCGTAATGCATCATATTTCCTACACCTTGACAATCTTCTCAATTATACTGTATATTATTAATTATTTAATTAATGAATTACTTAATAATATTCATACTTTCCGTCGCCTGATTCTCTTTGGTTCTACTTCAATAGAGTTGTCCTTCACTCTCTGAAAAACTGCATTTGGGTTTGTGTCTATTGACGACAGCTCCACCTGTACATGGAAAAACAAAAGTGTAAATACAATCCTATCCAGTGAAAGCATGCTGTTGTTTAAATGAAATACACATTAAAAAATCACATTGATATTAACCTGGGCTATTAAGCAATCAGTACCATCCGCAAGCCATATTTATCAATCTCGTACAATCACTGCCAAACACTATATGCACCTCACTGATGCTCATAGGGTCTATGTCCCCCAGGGTACTATCGGAGGGTACCGTGGGTACGGTTCGATATATCGGAACGTACCCTGCATGGTAACTATCTGATATGGTTAGGGTTAGGGTTAGGGTTTGGGTTAGGGAGTAGGCGTAGGCGACTCCCTAGACTCGTTAGTGGAGTAGGCAAGGTACGGTCCGGCATATTAGATAGTACAAGGGTATGTTCCGATATATCGAACCGTACCCAGGGTACCCTCCGATAGTACCCTGGGGGACATAGACCCTCTCAGCCTCACTGACGAACCTTATGACATAGCTATTAGTTTAGCTGAGAGGGTCTATGTCCCCCAGGGTACTGCCGGAACGTAACCTGGGTACGGTCCGGTATACCGGAACATACCCTGGTACTATCTAATATGCCGGACCGTACCTTGCCTACTCCACTAACGAGTCTAAGGAGTCGCCTACGCCTACTCCCTAACCCTAACCATATCAGATAGTTACCAGGGTACGTTCCGGCAGTACCCTGGTGGACATAGACCCTATGAGCTTAGCTTGGATCCACATACACACCTGCAGGTCTTTCCGGCCGGACCATCTCACTGCTTGCCGATCAAGCACACTGTCATAGAACTTGGTAGCTTCAGATAATGCCTGGCAAACAGTACAAGTACATAAAATTTATAACAATGTTAAAACAACTACGGCTTGCTGAGTGGAAGCATGCTGAATATTGTAATTACCAAAGGAAACCGATCACAACATATAGTAATAAATTCAGAATTATCATCCCTTCTCAACCTCACTCAGATATCTTTGTATTATTTACCACTATACTTACTATATTTTTGTTAAATTACCAAGACTTGAAAATAACTCAAATATTTCAGTTATTACACCGTGTACATTCAATAAAGTAATATCAGATAAACATGCATTGGGAGAAGCCTCTATGGAACTGACACCCGTCTCATGGGTCGAAATCCTAAGGGGCTCGCGGGCCAAATGTCCGTATTTTAAGGCTCGAGCCTGACATTTCTAATACTAGCAAGCCTGAGGGGCCCGTAGAAAATCCACCCCCAGCATGCAAAACCGTCCTCGGAACGCCAGCGAGGACGAAAAGTTACCGCAGTATCGCTCACTAGTAGTCACTGAATATGTTCTTTGTATTACTGTAAATAAACCATTGTAAAAATGTCAAATTTCAGTCTTATTTTTTTAAATGTTGCGGTATCCATGGAATGATGCGGGCCTGTAATTTGCCTGGCAGGCCGGTAAAATCCCTTACCTACAGGCCCGGCTGGCCTGTAAATTTTCAAACTAATTTCTACCCCTGCGTCTATAAAGGACACTTTAGGGGTTTCCACTGAGTTAATATTCCATTACATTGAAACCTCCTCTATAGAGAATTGCCTCTATAGAACAGCCACCTGTCTATTAGCGATACATTTGGAATTTCCAACGATCCTTAGTTACAATTATATTGACCGTGAGGAGATATCTTACTTTCTGGAAATAATATCGGTGCAAAGTTAAGAGTATGAATCGCAAAAGGTCAGCTTGTTGTACAAAGCCCACGAGATAGCCTTGAGAAACCAGCCAAATTGAGGGATCGCAGAGACAGATCCCAGTATTACTCGGAGTTGTTCAATCCTGTTTCAGAACAAGGACTGAAAATCGCTCAATGTAGCGACTTAGGCAGCTTGCGTTGCAAGCAACCCTTCTCACAAACAACCTTTTGATCGAAGCCTTATGGCTTGGTTGGGTTTACCACCACTAGAAGGTATGAGATGGTGCCTCCCACCACCACGGCTCCCCTTATCTGGTTATAGACAGCATGGTTAGGGTGCTATAGATGACATTGGTGACGTAAAGAGACTTCGCAGATGCTAGCTGAGTCGCTTGGTATAAATAGAAGTGTGTGCTTCTTCTCGGTAGATTTTAGCTGTGTTAGAAAATTCTGTAAGTGCATGATACATGGTTCTTATCTCTGATTTCTTTTATACGTCTGTTCGCGTAGAGTTTCCACTGAGAGAGACTTGTGCTTTCTTATCCATAGATTCTTAGTAAATCGTTTGTTTCCTGTTATTTCTTGTCTTTGTCTTCTCTCTAATTTCTTACAGTTCTTCTATAAGACTTCTGTGTGTGTAGTGCGAAATTTGCGTCTACAATCAGGGCTCTCCAAGCTTTTTCATTATAGCATGGGGGTGCTGCCTTTACGGTCCTAGTTGCAAATCGCCGAAGGCGGTTTGCGTGCTAGGGGGGTCCATGGGCTATGATATTTAGCATGGCGGCTATGATATTTAGAGTGGCGGGTGCATTTTAGGATGGCAGCACTCGACGATAGCCTGGCGGGGCGCCAGGCTATAAGTGCTCTTGGAGAACCCTGTACAATATATTAGTTTGACTGCACTTCATCCACCTGTGCGGAGCTCTGCAATAATCCTTCATCCCATAGTGGGTATATACATGCAATTTCGCTACCCATTAATTTTACATCATTTTTTTTAATTACTGAATGATCTTTTACATGAACTCAATCCAATCGCTGCAACCATTAACAAATCGTGCAAGTCTACGCCCGGACACAGCCATTTACCCAGCCGTAGATCAATGTCTACTAAATAAGTTTTCCCTAACATTCCCCTCTTCCTAGGTCTTCCTCATCATCCCTAGCACCCACCATCTTCCTGGGTCTTCCCAATTTTCCCATGTCTTCCCCACCATACCAGACCTCCCAATTCTCCCAAGATCTTTCCCCTTCTTCCCAGGTCTCCCTCTTCTCCCCAGATCATTCCCCTTCCTACCAAGTATTTTCTCTACCCAGGTATTCCTCATCTTCCTGGATCCTCACATCTATTCCCAGGCCTTGCCCACCTTCCTAGTTTTTCTCCCCATTCATCCTGGGTTTTTCTTCCTCATCCCAGGTCACCCACATCACCTCAGATGTCCCATTTCTTCCCCAATAATCTCCTTTCTTCCCAGATCATCTCATTTCTTCCCAGGTGTTCCTCCATATTCCTGGGTCTTCCCCCATCTTCCCAGGTCTTCCCCCTTCTTCCCACCTTCCTGGGCCTTCTCCTCTCGTCCGAGGTCGTTTCCCTTCTTCCCGGGTCTTCCCCCTTCTTCCCTCATCCAAGGCCGTTCCCGTCTTCCCGGGTCATCCCCCTCGCCCCGCCTACCATGGCCCAGGGGTCCTCCTCCTCCTGCGGCTCCTCCGGCGCCCGCGGTTCGACGAACTCCGTGTGGCTCTCGCTCGTCTTCTCGAGGAACTTCACGAGGCTGCTGCGGTAGCTGTCGTGGCAGTACAGCCGCTTGTGCGCGATGAAGTTGGGCAGGGCGCGGAACAGGCCCTGGCAGACGCAGCACTCATAGACGATCGTGCACTCGTACAGCAGCAGGTTGCGCAGCTCCGGCGTGCCGCACGTGATGCCGTTCACGATCTGTTCCAGCGCCGGCGAGCCTAGATGGGAGGGAGAGAGGGGGCCATCGGCAAAAGACGTTAGAGAGTGTGCTGGCGCACGTGCACATTATATATATACAGGGTGCCTGGTGCGAGATTAACGGGAGTCCGGAGTCAAATACTCCCAGATTTACTGTCGGACTCGCTGATTTGACGTATGCAGGAGTCCGCCTGACTCCCTGAAAATTCTGCCATATTACCTAGTTCATTCCAGAGCATGGCCTCGTGGAAATACCACATTTTTTTCAACTAATATCCAAAGAAAATTTGACAGTCGTGCAACCGCATCTCCCGTGTTCAAAAGTTAATTTCTACCCCCTGTATATATATATATATATATATATATATATATATATATATATATAACACACACACACACACACACACACACACCACACACACACACACACACACACACGTGTACATACATATGTACATACATTTATATTTAACACATTCAACTTTACATTTTCAACTGAATCGTGCAGCTCTTTGTATGTGCATGCAAGCGTTCTAGTGTCTGTCTGCCCACACGCTAAACTGCTCTATAGAAAAAAAAACATTGTCCGATCTTGTGATAGGTCTAGGTGACTGGCAACTGTAATACTGCGTGAACAAAACAAACAACTTTCCATCACCTTGCTCATGTGAATGAGGTGCACCGTGCACGCGTGCTGCTCTAGCAAAAGACATGCTCGTTTGTGTATGTGTGTGTGTGTGTGTGCGTGCGTGCGTGCGTGTGTGTGCGTCGTGGGGGGGGGGGGTACGTGTGAATTGAGAGGTTGATATATTGACAGTTAGGTTGGTGTAGTTGGAGATTTGTATCATTGCTTGTATGGTTAGCTTAATGTCTCAGATTTTTTTGGTGCATAATTTTTGCAATTGTTATTGTTATCTTGAGATCGCGATCTTGACGATAGCGCATACTATTTATATAGGCGACTATAGACTGACTCTAAACGTCCTCGTTACTGCTCTCGCATCAGTCAATAAACACACTAGATGCTAACAACAACTTATGGAGTAAATCTATAGAAAACCAATATTATACTGACACTATCAGTGTCTGTATATGTTTATAATAGCATCCAAATCAAACTTCTGAAATCAGTATTGTAGTCGTAAAGTTTCTTTGAAGACGGCATCTTCTTAATAATTTGTTAATTTTTGTTAATTATAATATAATCCTCAATAATGCAAGATTAATGCACTGCTTCCTCTCCCCTCTTTCTCATTCTCTCACCCCACCATCCCACCCTCCATTCAGCCCCTCTATCTATCTCTCCCTTTCTCTCTCTTTCTCTCTCTCTCTCTCTCTCTCTTCTCTCTCTAGGTCAGTATCAGGCAGCTCTATACCCTCGATCGCCGGCACTTCGATTCCTCTCTCTCTCCAGCGTGCGGTAGAATGGCTTGATTGTATCGAAAAAAGACATCTAGGAGGAAAGTGCGGACGAAGGAAATGTTATGAAAAAGTCTACCGTGAGATATGCTCTCTCAATCTCTCTTTCTCTCATCTCGGGTCTCATCTCGTCTCCTCCTGCTGCTCTCTCTCTATCTCTCTCTCTCTCTCTCTCTTTCCTCTATAGACTCTCTCACTTCTTCTCTCTCACTCATCTCTCTCCTTGCTCTATAGATCTCTCACATCTCGTTCTTTCTCGCAAATGTGTGAATGCGTGCGTATGCGTTGTTTCAATTCTATCTCGGCTTCTATACCCATTTCAGCTCATCACTCTTCTCTATCCTCTCTCACTCCCGTTTTTTCCAATCCTTCTCCATCTTTCGTCCACCACCCTTTCATCTCACCCCGCTCCATCTTCTTTTCCCTGTCACTCCTGCCCTCCCCCACTTCACTCGCTCTGGCCTCTGTCCTCCCATCTCGTCGGTTCTGTCTTCTGTCCGTCGTCCTTATCTTTCGTTTGTCTGTATGTTCTCCTCCTTTCTCTCTCTTGTCCTCTCTCTCTCTCGCTCTCCACTCTCACATCTCCGATTCTTCTCTGCATAATGTCAGTGCGTACGGCGTGCAACTCTCTCTTTCCTCTATCTGGCAATGGCTGAGTGCGCTGCGTTCGTGTTTCATTTCACATCTCTATTTTCCTCCCTCCGCTCACTCACGACAGACACTCCCTCTCCCTCTCGTATCACTCCCTTTTCCCCCTCTCTTCGCTCTCAGTCGCTGCCCTCTCACTCCTGCCGCTCCGTGCAAACCCTCTCTCCACCCGTCTATTTCCTGTTCTATCCTTTCTGTCTGTGTCTTTCTCCTCTATTGTCCTGCAAGCTTCTGCTCTCGTTGCTCGCCTCTCTCCCCCCTCTCTCTCTTCTTTGCGCTCTCATCTGTGTGCATGCGTCAGTGCGTGCGCAGCATGTTCCTCATTCTCTCATCTCTCGTCTCTCTCTCTCTCTCTCAGAGGATCTCTCTCTCTCCTCTCCTCTCTCCTCTATCTCTCAACATCTCCTCTCTCTCTTCTCTCTCACTCGCTCATTCTCTCCTCTCGCTCTCATTTCTTCGTCTTTCTCCTCTCTCTCCCTCTCTCTCTCCTCTCTCTCTCTCTCATCTCTCTTCTCCCTCTTCTTCTCTTTCTTC